>NW_021163250.1:0-233185 GCF_004324835.1 Dendronephthya gigantea | reverse complement strand
GAAAGACAACTTTCTCTTCCGAAGTCGTAAAACACGTCGTGACGTTGACTAAAGCATGGTTTGCTTCATGCTTGGGTTTTCCTGACATATGATGGTTCCGGTAAAACATTTTGATGCGTTTCAAAGTCCGTATAATCGTCTTTGATATGCTGAAAACAAAAGTTACAGATGCTTTTCGCAAAACTAGAATATTTAGGATGATACAACACCATCAATTAAATGGGACAGCGAACAATGAAACATTATTATCAGGATAAAATGGAGTTTGCATCCAAAATATTTTTGTCCCCTATCTAAGAGATATGATATTTTTTCGATTTGAAAATGCCTTGCATCAGTTAGTCAATATCGTGGAGAGAAATGGAAAATATTATGTTCTAAAAAAAATTGCGCTTGAAAGACCCAACTCTTTTCTCTTCCGAAGTCGTAAAACACGTCGTGACGTTGACTAAAGCATGGTTTGCTTCATGCTTGGGTTTTCCTGACATATGATGGTTCCGGTAAAACATTTTGATGCGTTTCAAAGTCCGTATAATCGTCTTTGATATGCTGAAAACAAAAGTACAGATGCTTTTCGCAAAACTAGAATATTTAGGATGATACAACACCATCAATTAAATGGGACAGCGAACAATGAAACATTATTATCAGGATAAAATGGAGTTTGCATCCAAAATATTTTTGTCCCCTATCTAAGAGATATGATATTTTTTCGATTTGAAAATGCCTTGCATCAGTTAGTAATATCGTGGAGAGAAATGGAAAATATTATGTTCTGAAAAAATAAATTGCGCTTGAAAGACCCAACTCTTTTCTCTTCCGAAGTCGTAAAACACGTCATGACGTTGACTAAAGCATGGTTTGCTTCATGCTTGGGTTTTCCTGACATATGATGGTTCCGGTAAAACATTTTGATGCGTTTCAAAGTCCGTATAATCGTCTTTGATATGCTGAAAACAAAAGTACAGATGCTTTTCGCAAAACTAGAATATTTAGGATGATACAACACCATCAATTAAATGGGACAGCGAACAATGAAACATTATTATCAGGATAAAATGGAGTTTGCATCCAAAATATTTTTGTCCTCTATCTAAGAGATATGATATTTTTTCGATTTGAAAATGCCTTGCATCAGTTAGTCAATATCGTGGAGAGAAATGGAAAATATTATGTTCTGAAAAAAAAATTGCGCTTGAAAGACCCAACTCTTTTCTCTTCCGAAGTCGTAAAACACGTCGTGATGTTGACTAAAGCATGGTTTGCTTCATGCTTGGGTTTTCCTGACATATGATGGTTCCGGTAAAACATTTTGATGCGTTTCAAAGTCCGTATAATCGTCTTTGATATGCTGAAAACAAAAGTTACAGATGCTTTTCGCAAAACTAGAATATTTAGGATGATACCACCATCAATTAAATGGGACAGCGAACAATGAAACATTATTATCACGAAAAAATGGAGTTGCATCCAAATATTTTTGTCCCCTATCTAAGAGATAATATTTTTTCGATTTGAAAATGCCTTGCATCAGTTAGTCAATATCGTGGAGAGAAATGGAAAATATTATGTTCTAAAAAAAAATTGCGCTTGAAAGACCCAACTCTTTTCTCTTCCGAAGTCGTAAAACACGTCGTGACGTTGACTAAAGCATGGTTTGCTTCATGCTTGGGTTTTCCTGACATATGATGGTTCCGGTAAAACATTTTGATGCGTTTCAAAGTCCGTATAATCGTCTTTGATATGCTGAAAACAAAAGTACAGATGCTTTTCGCAAAACTAGAATATTTAGGATGATACAACACCATCAATTAAATGGGACAGCGAACAATGAAACATTATTATCAGGATAAAATGGAGTTTGCATCCAAAATATTTTTGTCCCCTATCTAAGAGATATGATATTTTTTCGATTTGAAAATGCCTTGCATCAGTTAGTCAATATCGTGGAGAGAAATGGAAAATATTATGTTCTAAAAAATAAATTGCGCTTGAAAGACCCAACTCTTTTCTCTTCCGAAGTCGTAAAACACGTCGTGACGTTGACTAAAGCATGGTTTGCTTCATGCTTGGGTTTTCCTGACATATGATGGTTCCGGTAAAACATTTTGATGCGTTTCAAAGTCCGTATAATCGTCTTTGATATGCTGAAAACAAAAGTACAGATGCTTTTCGCAAAACTAGAATATTTAGGATGATACAACACCATCAATTAAATGGGACAGCGAACAATGAAACATTATTATCAGGATAAAATGGAGTTTGCATCCAAAATATTTTTGTCCCCTATCTAAGAGATATGATTTTTTCGATTTGAAAATGCCTTGCATCAGTTAGTCAATATCGTGGAGAGAAATGGAAAATATTATGTTCTAAAAAAAAATTGCGCTTGAAAGACCCAACTCTTTTCTCTTCCGAAGTCGTAAAACACGTCGTGATGTTGACTAAAGCATGGTTTGCTTCATGCTTGGGTTTTCCTGACATATGATGGTTCCGGTAAAAACATTTTGATGCGTTTCAAAGTCCGTATAATCGTCTTTGATATGCTGAAAACAAAAGTTACAGATGCTTTTCGCAAAACTAGAATATTTAGGATGATACAACACCATCAATTAAATGGGACAGCGAACAATGAAACATTATTATCAGGATAAAATGGAGTTTGCATCCAAAATATTTTTGTCCCCTATCTAAGAGATATGATATTTTTTCGATTTGAAAATGCCTTGCATCAGTTAGTCAATATCGTGGAGAGAAATGGAAAATATTATGTTCTAAAAAAAAATTGCGCTTGAAAGACCCAACTCTTTTCTCTTCCGAAGTCGTAAAACACGTCGTGACGTTGACTAAAGCATGGTTTGCTTCATGCTTGGGTTTTCCTGACATATGATGGTTCCGGTAAAACATTTTGATGCGTTTCAAAGTCCGTATAATCGTCTTTGATATGCTGAAAACAAAAGTTACAGATGCTTTTCGCAAAACTAGAATATTTAGGATGATACAACACCATCAATTAAATGGGACAGCGAACAATGAAACATTATTATCAGGATAAAATGGAGTTTGCATCCAAAATATTTTTGTCCCCTATCTAAGAGATATGATATTTTTTCGATTTGAAAATGCCTTGCATCAGTTAGTGAATATCGTGGAGAGAAATGGAAAATATTATGTTCTAAAAAATAAATTGCGCTTGAAAGACCAACTCTTTTCTCTTCCGAAGTCGTAAAACACGTCGTGACGTTGACTAAAGCATGGTTTGCTTCATGCTTGGGTTTTCCTGACATATGATGGTTCCGGTAAAACATTTTGATGCGTTTCAAAGTCCGTATAATCGTCTTTGATATGCTGAAAACAAAAGTTACAGATGCTTTTCGCAAAACTAGAATATTTAGGATGATACAACACCATCAATTAAATGGGACAGCGAACAATGAAACATTATTATCAGGATAAAATGGAGTTTGCATCCAAAATTTTTTGTCCCCTATCTAAGAGATATGAATTTTTTCGATTTGAAAATGCCTTGCATCAGTTAGTCAATATCGTGGAGAGAAATGGAAAATATTATGTTCTAAAAAAAAATTGCGCTTGAAAGACCCAACTCTTTTCTCTTCCGAAGTCGTAAAACACGTCGTGACGTTGACTAAAGCATGGTTTGCTTCATGCTTGGGTTTTCCTGACATATGATGGTTCCGGTAAAACATTTTGATGCGTTTCAAAGTCCGTATAATCGTCTTTGATATGCTGAAAACAAAAGTTACAGATGCTTTTCGCAAAACTAGAATATTTAGGATGATACAACACCATCAATTAAATGGGACAGCGAACAATGAAACATTATTATCAGGATAAAATGGAGTTTGCATCCAAAATATTTTTGTCCCCTATCTAAGAGATATGAATTTTTTCGATTTGAAAATGCCTTGCATCAGTTAGTGAATATCGTGGAGAGAAATGGAAAATATTATGTTCTAAAAAATAAATTGCGCTTGAAAGACCCAACTCTTTTCTCTTCCGAAGTCGTAAAACACGTCGTGACGTTGACTAAAGCATGGTTTGCTTCATGCTTGGGTTTTCCTGACATATGATGGTTCCGGTAAAACATTTTGATGCGTTTCAAAGTCCGTATAATCGTCTTTGATATGCTGAAAACAAAAGTTACAGATGCTTTTCGCAAAACTAGAATATTTAGGATGATACAACACCATCAATTAAATGGGACAGCGAACAATGAAACATTATTATCAGGATAAAATGGAGTTTGCATCCAAAATATTTTTGTCCCCTATCTAAGAGATATGATATTTTTTCGATTTGAAAATGCCTTGCATCAGTTAGTCAATATCGTGGAGAGAAATGGAAAATATTATGTTCTAAAAAATAAATTGCGCTTGAAAGACCCAACTCTTTTCTCTTCCGAAGTCGTAAAACACGTCTGACGTTGACTAAAGCATGGTTTGCTTCATGCTTGGGTTTTCCTGACATATGATGGTTCCGGTAAAACATTTTGATGCGTTTCAAAGTCCGTATAATCGTCTTTGATATGCTGAAAACAAAAGTACAGATGCTTTTCGCAAAACTAGAATATTTAGGATGATACAACACCATCAATTAAATGGGACAGCGAACAATGAAACATTATTATCAGGATAAAATGGAGTTTGCATCCAAAATATTTTTGTCCCCTATCTAAGAGATATGATATTTTTTCGATTTGAAAATGCCTTGCATCAGTTAGTCAATATCGTGGAGAGAAATGGAAAATATTATGTTCTAAAAAAAAATTGCGCTTGAAAGACCCAACTCTTTTCTCTTCCGAAGTCGTAAAACACGTCGTGACGTTGACTAAAGCATGGTTTGCTTCATGCTTGGGTTTTCCTGACATATGATGGTTCCGGTAAAAATTTTGATGCGTTTCAAAGTCCGTATAATCGTCTTTGATATGCTGAAAACAAAAGTTACAGATGCTTTTCGCAAAACTAGAATATTTAGGATGATACAACACCATCAATTAAATGGGACAGCGAACAATGAAACATTATTATCAGGATAAAATGGAGTTTGCATCCAAAATATTTTTGTCCCCTATCTAAGAGATATGATATTTTTTCGATTTGAAAATGCCTTGCATCAGTTAGTGAATATCGTGGAGAGAAATGGAAAATATTATGTTCTAAAAAATAAATTGCGCTTGAAAGACCCAACTCTTTTCTCTTCCGAAGTCGTAAAACACGTCGTGACGTTGACTAAAGCATGGTTTGCTTCATGCTTGGGTTTTCCTGACATATGATGGTTCCGGTAAAACATTTTGATGCGTTTCAAAGTCCGTATAATCGTCTTTGATATGCTGAAAACAAAAGTACAGATGCTTTTCGCAAAACTAGAATATTTAGGATGATACAACACCATCAATTAAATGGGACAGCGAACAATGAAACATTATTATCAGGATAAAATGGAGTTTGCATCCAAAATATTTTTGTCCCCTATCTAAGAGATATGATATTTTTTCGATTTGAAAATGCCTTGCATCAGTTAGTCAATATCGTGGAGAGAAATGGAAAATATTATGTTCTAAAAAAAAATTGCGCTTGAAAGACCCAACTCTTTTCTCTTCCGAAGTCGTAAAACACGTCGTGACGTTGACTAAAGCATGGTTTGCTTCATGCTTGGGTTTTCCTGACATATGATGGTTCCGTAAAAATTTGATGCGTTTCAAAGTCCGTATAATCGTCTTTGATATGCTGAAAACAAAAGTTACAGATGCTTTTCGCAAAACTAGAATATTTAGGATGATACAACACCATCAATTAAATGGGACAGCGAACAATGAAACATTATTATCAGGATAAAATGGAGTTTGCATCCAAAATATTTTTGTCCCCTATCTAAGAGATATGATATTTTTTCGATTTGAAAATGCCTTGCATCAGTTAGTGAATATCGTGGAGAGAAATGGAAAATATTATGTTCTAAAAAAAAATTGCGCTTGAAAGACCCAAGTCTTTTCTCTTCCGAAGTCGTAAAACACGTCATGACGTTGACTAAAGCATGGTTTGCTTCATGCTTGGGTTTTCCTGACATATGATGGTTCCGGTAAAACATTTTGATGCGTTTCAAAGTCCGTATAATCGTCTTTGATATGCTGAAAACAAAAGTACAGATGCTTTTCGCAAAACTAGAATATTTAGGATGATACAACACCATCAATTAAATGGGACAGCGAACAATGAAACATTATTATCAGGATAAAATGGAGTTTGCATCCAAAATATTTTTGTCCCCTATCTAAGAGATATGATATTTTTCGATTTGAAAATGCCTTGCATCAGTTAGTCAATATCGTGGAGAGAAATGGAAAATATTATGTTCTGAAAAAATAAATTGCGCTTGAAAGACCAACTCTTTTCTCTTCCGAAGTCGTAAAACACGTCATGACGTTGACTAAAGCATGGTTTGCTTCATGCTTGGGTTTTCCTGACATATGATGGTTCCGGTAAAACATTTTGATGCGTTTCAAAGTCCGTATAATCGTCTTTGATATGCTGAAAACAAAAGTACAGATGCTTTTCGCAAAACTAGAATATTTAGGATAATACAACACCATCAATTAAATGGGACAGCGAACAATGAAACATTATTATCAGGATAAAATGGAGTTTGCATCCAAAATATTTTTGTCCCCTATCTAAGAGATATGATATTTTTTCGATTTGAAAATGCCTTGCATCAGTTAGTGAATATCGTGGAGAGAAATGGAAAATATTATGTTCTGAAAAAATAAATTGCGCTTGAAAGACCCAACTCTTTTCTCTTCCGAAGTCGTAAAACACGTCATGACGTTGACTAAAGCATGGTTTGCTTCATGCTTGGGTTTTCCTGACATATGATGGTTCCGGTAAAACATTTTGATGCGTTTCAAAGTCCGTATAATCGTCCTTGATATGCTGAAAACAAAAGTTACAGATGCTTTTCGCAAAACTAGAATATTTAGGATAATACAACACCATCAATTAAATGGGACAGCAAACAATGAAACATTATTATCAGGATAAAATGGAGTATGCATCCAAAATATTTTTGTCCCCTATCTAAGAGATATGACATTTTTTCGATTTGAAAATGCCTTGCATCAGTTAGTCAATATCGTGGAGAGAAATGGAAAATATTATGTTCTTAAAAAAAAAATAACCCTCTTTTCTCTTCCGAAGTCGTAAAACACGTCGTGATGTTGACTAAAGCATGGTTTGCTTCATGCTTGGGTTTTCCTGACATATGATGGTTCCCGTAAAAAAATTTGATGCGTTTCAAAGTCCGTATAATCGTCTTTGATATGCTGAAAACAAAAGTTACAGATGCTTTTCGCAAAACTAGAATATTTAGGATGATACAACACCATCAATTAAATGGGACAGCGAACAATGAAACATTATTATCAGGATAAAATGGAGTTTGCATCCAAAATATTTTTGTCCCCTATCTAAGAGATATGATATTTTTTCGATTTGAAAATGCCTTGCATCAGTTAGTGAATATCGTGGAGAGAAATGGAAAATATTATGTTCTGAAAAAATAAATTGCGCTTGAAAGACCCAACTCTTTTCTCTTCCGAAGTCGTAAAACACGTCATGACGTTGACTAAAGCATGGTTTGCTTCATGCTTGGGTTTTCCTGACATATGATGGTTCCGGTAAAACATTTTGATGCGTTTCAAAGTCCGTATAATCGTCTTTGATATGCTGAAAACAAAAGTCACAGATGCTTTTCGCAAAACTAGAATATTTAGGATGATACAACACCATCAATTAAATGGGACAGCAAACATGAAACATTATTATCAGGATAAAATGGAGTTTGCATCCAAAATATTTTTGTCCCCTATCTAAGAGATATGATATTTTTTCGATTTGAAAATGCCTTGCATCAGTTAGTGAATATCGTTGAGAGAAATGGAAAATATTATGTTCTGAAAAAATAAATTGCGCTTGAAAGACCCAACTCTTAAGCTTTTCTCTTCAAAAGTCGTAAAACACGTCATGACGTTGACTAAAGCATGGTTTGCTTCATGCTTGGGTTTTCCTGACATATGATGGTTCCCGTAAAAAATTTGATTGCGTTTCAAAGTCCGTATAATCGTCTTTTGATATGCTGAAAACAAAAGTTACAGATGCTTTTCGCAAAACTAGAATATTTAGGATGATACAACACCATCAATTAAATGGGACAGCGAACAATGAAACATTATTATCACGAAAAAATCGAGTTTGCATCCACAATATTTTTGTCCCCTATCTAAGAGATATGATATTTTTCGATTTGAAAATACTTTGCATCAGTTAGTCAATACCGTGGAGAGAAACGGAAAATATTATGTTCTAAAAAATAAATTGCGCTTGAAACACCCAACTCTTTTCTCTTCCGAAGTCGTAAAACACGTCATGACGTTGACTAAAGCATAGTTTGCTTCATGCTTGGGTTTTCCTGACATATGATGGTTCCGGTAAAACATTTTGATGCGTTTCAAAGTCCGTATAATCGTCTTTGATATGCTGAAAACAAAAGTCACAGATGCTTTTCGCACAACTAGAATATTTAGGATGATACAACACCATCAATTAAATGGGACAGCAAACAATGAAACATTATTATCAGGATAAAATGGAGTATGCATCCAAAATATTTTTGTCCCCTATCTAAGAGATATGACATTTTTTCGATTTGAAAATGCCTTGCATCAGTTAGTCAATATCGTGGAGAGAAATGGAAAATATTATGTTCTTAAAAAAAAATTGCGCTTGAAGACCCAACTCTTTCTCTTCGAGTCGTAAAACAGTCGTGATGTTGACTAAAGCTGTTTGCTTCATGCTTGGGTTTTCCACATATGATGGTTCCCGTAAAATTTTGATGCGTTTCAAAGTCCGTATAATCGTCTTTGATATGCTGAAACAAAGTACAGATGCTTTTCGCAAAACTAGAATATTTAGGATGATACAACACCATCAACTAAATGGGACAGCGAACAATGAAACATTATTATCAGGACAAAATGGAGTTTGCATCCAAATATTTTTGTCCCCTATCTAAGAGATATGATATTTTTTCGATTTGAAATGCCTTGCATCAGTTAGTGAATTCGTGGAGAGAATGGAAAATATTATGTTCTGAAAAATAAATTGCGCTTGAAAGACCCAACTCTTTTCTCTTCCGAAGTCGTAAAACACGTCATGACGTTGACTAAACCATGGTTTGCTTCATGCTTGGGTTTTCCTGACATATGATGGTTCCTTTAAAACATTTTGATGCGTTTCAAAGTCCGTATAATCGTCTTTGATATGCTGAAAACAAAAGTCACAGATGCTTTTCGCAAAACTAGAATATTTAGGATGATACAACACCATCAATTAAATGGGACAGCAAACTATGAAACATTATTATCAGGATAAAATGGAGTTTGCATCCAAAATATTTTTGTCCCCTATCTAAGAGATATGATATTTTTTCGATTTGAAAATGCCTTGCATCAGTTAGTGAATATCGTTGAGAGAAATGGAAAATATTATGTTCTGAAAAAATAAATTGCGCTTGAAAGACCCAACTCTTAAGCTTTTCTCTTCAAAAGTCGTAAAACACGTCATGACGTTGACTAAAGCATGGTTTGCTTCATGCTTGGGTTTTCCTGACATATGATGGTTCCCGTAAAAAAATTTGATGCGTTTCAAAGTCCGTATAATCGTCTTTGATATGCTGAAAACAAAAGTTACAGATGCTTTTCGCAAAACTAGAATATTTAGGATGATACAACACCATCAATTAAATGGGACAGCGAACAATGAAACATTATTATCACGAAAAAATCGAGTTTGCATCCACAATATTTTTGTCCCCTATCTAAGAGATATGATATTTTTCGATTTGAAAATACTTTGCATCAGTTAGTCAATATCGTGGAGAGAAACGGAAAATATTATGTTCTAAAAAATAAATTGCGCTTGAAAGACCCGACTTTTTCTCTTCCGAAGTCATAAAACACGTCGTGACGTTGATTAAGACATGGTTTGCTTCCTGCTTGGGTTTTCTTGACATATGATGGTTCCGGTAAAACATTTTGATGCGTTTCAAAGTCCGCATAATCGTCGTTGATATGCTGAAAACAAAAGTTACAGATACTTTTCGCAAAACTAGAATACTTAGAATGATACAACACCATCAACTAAATGGGACAGCGAACAATGAAACATTATTATCAGGATAAAATGGAGTTTGCATCCAAAACATTTTTGTCCCCTATCTGAGAGATATGATATTTTTTCGATTTGAAAATGCCTTGCATCAGTTAGTCAATATCATGGAGAGAATTGGAAAATATTATGTTCTAAAAAACTAAATTGCGCTTGAAAGACCCGACTCTTTTCTCTTCCGAAGTCGTAAAACACGTCGTGACGTTGACTAAAGCATGGTTTGCTTCATGCTTGGGTTTTCCTGACATATGATGGTTCCGGTAAAACATTTTGATGCGTTTCAAAGTCCGTATAATCGTCTTTGATATGCTGAAAACAAAAGTTACAGATGCTTTTCGCAAAACTAGAATATTTAGGATGATACAACACCATCAATTAAATGGGACAGCGAACAATGAAACATTATTATCACGAAAAAATCGAGTTTGCATCCAAAATATTTTTGTCCCCTATCTAAGAGATATGATATTTTTCGATTTGAAAATGCTTTGCATCAGTTAGTCAATATCGTGGAGAGAAACGGAAAATATTATGTTCTAAAAAATAAATTGCGCTTGAAAGACCCGACTTTTTCTCTTCCGTAGTCATAAAACACGTCGTGACGTTGATTAAGACATGGTTTGCTTCCTGCTTGGGTTTTCCTGACATATGATGGTTCCGGTAAAACATTTTCATGCGTTTCAAAGTCCGTATAATCGTCGTTGATATGCTGAAAACCAAAGTTACAGATACTTTTCGCAAAACTAGAATATTTAGAATGATACAACACCATTATTATGACATATGATGCTTCCGGTAAAACATTTTGATGCGTTTCAAAGTCCGTATAATCGTCTTTGATATGCTGAAAACAAAAGTTACAGATGTTTTTCGCAAAACTAGAATATTTAGGATGATACAACACCATCAATTAAATGGGACAGCGAACAATGAAACATTATTATCACGAAAATATGGAGTTTGCATCCAATACTCCTATCTAAGAGATATGATATTTTTCGATTTGAAAATGCTTTGCATCAGCTAGTCATTATCGTGGAGAGAAACGGAAAATATTATGTTCTAAAAAAAAAATTGCGCTTGAAAGACCCAACTCTTTTCTCTTCCGAAGTCGTAAAACACGTCATGACGTTGACTAAAGCATGGTTTGCTTCATGCTTGGGTTTTCCTGACATATGATGGTTCCCGTAAAAAAATTTGATGCGTTTCAAAGTCCGTATAATCGTCTTTGATATGCTGAAAACAAAAGTTACACATGCTTTTCGCAAAACTAGAATATTTAGGATGATACAACACCATCAATTAAATGGGACAGCGAACAATGAAACATTATTATCACGAAAAAATCGAGTTTGCATCCACAATATTTTTGTCCCCTATCTAAGAGATATGATATTTTTCGATTTGAAAATGCTTTGCATCAGTTAGTCAATATCGTGGAGAGAAACGGAAAATATTATGTTCTAAAAAATAAATTGCACTTGAAAGACCCGACTTTTCTCTTCCGAAGTAAAACACGTCGTGACGTTGATTAAGACATGGTTTGCTTCCTGCTTGGGTTTTCCTGACATATGATGGTTCCGGTAAAACATTTTGATGCGTTTCAAAGCCCGTATAATCGTCGTTGATATGCTGAAAACAAAAGTTACAGATACTTTTCGCAAAACTAGAATATTTAGAATGATACAACACCATCAATTAAATGGGACAGCGAACAATGAAACATTATTATCAGGATAAAATGGAGTTTGCATCCAAAATATTTTTGTCCCCTATCTAAGAGATATGATATTTTTTCGATTTGAAAATGCCTTGCATCAGTTAGTCAATATCGTGGAGAGAAATGGAAAATATTATGTTCTGAAAAAATAAATTGTGCTTGAAAGACCCGACTCTTTTCTATTCCGAAGTCGTAAAACACGTCGTGACGTTGACAAAAGCATGGTTTGCTTCATGCTTGGGTTTTCCTGACATATGTTGGTTCCGGTAAAACATTTTGATTCGTTTCAAAGTCCGTATAATCGACTTTGATATGCTGAAAAGAAAAGTTACAGATGCTTTTCGCAAAACTAGAATATTTAGGATGATACAACACCATTATTATGACATATGATGCTTCCGGTAAAACATTTTGATGCGTTTCAAAGTCCGTATAATCGTCTTTGATATGCTGAAAACAAAAGTTACAGATGTTTTTCGCAAAACTAGAATATTTAGGATGATACAACACCATCAATTAAATGGGACAGCGAACAATGAAACATTATTATCACGAAAAAATGGAGTTTGCATCCAAAATATTTTTGTCCCCTATCTAAGAGATATGATATTTTTCGATTTGAAAATGCTTTGCATCAGCTAGTCAATATCGTGGAGAGAAACGGAAAATATTATGTTCTAAAAAAAATTGCGCTTGAAAACCCAACTCTTTTCTCTTCCGAAGTCGTAAAACACGTCGTGATGTTGACTAAAGCATGGTTTGCTTCATGCTTGGGTTTTCCTGACATATGACGGTTCCCGTAAAAAAATTTGATGCGTTTCAAAGTCCGTATAATCGTCTTTGATATGCTGAAAACAAAAGTTACAGATGCTTTTCGCAAAACTAGAATATTTAGGCTGATACAACACCATCAATTAAATGGGACAGCGAACAATGAAACATTATTATCACGAAAAAATGGAGTTTGCATCCACAATATTTTTGTCCCCTATCTAAGAGATATGATTTTTCGATTTGAAAATGCTTTGCATCAGTTAGTCAATATTGTGGGAGAAACGGAAAATATTATGTTCTAAAAAATAAATTGCGCTTGAAAGACCCGACTTTTTCTCTTCCGAAGTCGTAAAACACGTCGTGACGTTGATTAAGACATGGTTTGCTTCCTGCTTGGGTTTTCCTGACATATGATGGTTCCGGTAAAACATTTTGATGCGTTTCAAAGTCCGTATAATCGTCGTTGATATGCTGAAAACAAAAGTTAAAGATGCTTTTCGCAAAACTAGAATATTTAGGATGATACAACACCATCAATTAAATGGGACAGCGAACAATGAATCATTATTATCAGGATAAAATGGAGTTTGCATCTAAAATATTTTTGTCCCCTATCTGAGAGATATGATATTTTTTCGATTTGAAAATGCCTTGCATCAGTTAGTCAATATCGTGGAGAGAAATGGAAAATATTATGTTCTGAAAAAATAAATTGCGCTTGAAAGACCCGACTCTTTTCTATTCCGAAGTCGTAAAACACGTCGTGACGTTGACAAAAGCATGGTTTGCTTCATGCTTGGGTTTTCCTGACATATGTTGGTTCCGGTAAAACATTTTGATTCATTTCAAAGTCCGTATAATCGACTTTGATATGCTGAAAAGAAAAGTTACAGATGCTTTTCGCAAAACTAGAATATTTAGGATGATACAACACCATTATTATGACATATGATTGTTCCGGTAAAACATTTTGATGCGTTTCAAAGTCCGTATAATCGTCTTTGATATGCTGAAAACAAAAGTTACAGATGCTTTTCGCAAACTAGAATATTTAGGATGATACAACACCATCAATTAAATGGGACAGCGAACAATGAAACATTATTATCAGGACAAAATGGAGTTTGCATCCAAAATATTTTTGTCCCCTATCTAAGAGATATGATATTATTTTTTCGATTTGAAAATGCCTTGCATCAGTTAGTCAATATCGTGGAGAGAAATGGAAAATATTATGTTCTAAAAAAAAAAGCGCTTGAAAGACCCGACTCTTTCTCTTCCGAAGTCGTAAAACACGTCGTGACGTTAATTAAAGCATAGTTTGCTTCATGCTTGGGTTTTCCTGACATATGATGGTTCCAGTAAAACATTTTGATGTGTTTCAAAGTCCGTATAATCGTCTTTGATATGCTGAAAACAAAAGTTACAGATGTTTTTCGCAAAACTAGAATATTTAGGATGATACAACACCATCAATTAAATGGGACAGCGAACAATGAAACATTATTATCACGAAAAAAAGGGAGTTTGCATCCAAAATATTTTTGTCCCCTATCTAAGAGATATGATATTTTTCGATTTGAAAATGCTTGGCATCAGTTAGTCAATATCGTGGAGAGAAACGGAAAATATTATGTTCTAAAAAATAAATTGCGCTTTAAAGACCCGACTCTTTTCTCTTCCGAAGTCGTAAAACACGTCGTGACGTTGATTAAGCATGGTTTGCTTCCGCTTGGGTTTTCCTGACATATGATGGTTCCCGTAAAAAAATTTGATGCGTTTCAAAGTCCGTATAATCGTCTTTGATATGCTGAAAACAAAAGTTACAGATGCTTTTCGCAAAACTAGAATATTTAGGATGATACAACACCATCAATTAAATGGGACAGCGAACAATGAAACATTATTATCAGGATAAAATGGAGTTTGCATCCAAAATGTTTTTGTCCCCTATCTAAGAGATATGATATTTTTTCGATTTGAAAATGCCTTGCATCAGTTAGTGAATATCGTGGAGAGAAATGGAAAATATTATGTTCTTAAAAAAAAATTGCGCTTGAAAGGCCCAACTCTTTTCTCTTCCGAAGTCGTAAAACACGTCGTGATGTTGACTAAAGCATGGTTTGCTTCATGCTTGGGTTTTCCTGACATATGATGGTTCCCGTAAAAATTTTGATGCGTTTCAAAGTCCGTATAATCGTCTTTGATATGCTGAAAACAAAAGTTACAGATGCTTTTCGCAAAACTAGAATATTTAGGATGATACAACACCA
Source organism: Dendronephthya gigantea (assembly GCF_004324835.1). Classification (NCBI taxonomy): domain Eukaryota; kingdom Metazoa; phylum Cnidaria; class Anthozoa; order Malacalcyonacea; family Nephtheidae; genus Dendronephthya; species Dendronephthya gigantea. The sequence goes on along the minus strand of NW_021163250.1, from coordinate 218,177 downwards.
TCAATTAATGGGACAGCGAACAATGAAACATTATTATCAGGATAAAATGGAGTTTGCATCCAAAATATTTTTGTCCCCTATCTAAGAGATATGATATTTTTTCGATTTGAAAATGCCTTGCATCAGTTAGTGAATATCGTGGAGAGAAATGGAAAATATTATTTTCTGAAAAAATAAATTGCGCTTGAAAGACCCAACTCTTTTCTCTTCCGAAGTCGTAAAACACATCATGACGTTGACTAAAGCATGGTTTGCTTCATGCTTGGGTTTTCCTGACATATGATGGTTCCGGTAAAACATTTTGATGCGTTTCAAAGTCCGTATAATCGTCTTTGATATGCTGAAAACAAAAGTTACAGATGTTTTCGCAAAACTAGAATATTTAGGATGATACAACACCATCAATTAAATGGGACAGCGAACAATGAAACATTATTATCACGAAAAAATGGAGTTTGCATCCAAAATATTTTTGTCCCCTATCTAAGAGATATGATATTTTTTCGATTTGAAAATGCCTTGCATCAGTTAGTCAATATCGTGGAGAGAAATGGAAAATATTATGTTCTGAAAAAATAAATTGTGCTTGAAAGACCCGACTCTTTTCTATTCCGAAGTCGTAAAACACGTCGTGACGTTGACAAAAGCATGGTTTGCTTCATGCTTGGGTTTTCCTGACATATGTTGGTTCCGGTAAAACATTTTGATTCGTTTCAAAGTCCGTATAATCGACTTTGATATGCTGAAAAGAAAAGTTACAGATGTTTTTCGCAAAACTAGAATATTTAGGATGATACAACACCATTATTATGACATATGATGGTTCCGGTAAAACATTTTGATGCGTTTCAAAGTTCGTATAATCGTCTTTGATATGCTGAAAACAAAAGTTACAGATGTTTTTCGCAAAACTAGAATATTTAGGATGATACAACACCATCAATTAAATGGGACAGCGAACAATGAAACATTATATCACGAAAAAATGGAGTTTGCATCCAAAATATTTTTGTCCCCTATCTAAGAGATATGATATTTTTCGATTTGAAAATGCTTTGCATCAGTTAGTCAATATCGGGAGGGAAACTGAAAATATTATGTTCTAAAAAATAAATTGCGCTTGAAAGACCCGACTCTTTTCTCTTCCGAAGTCGTAAAACACGTCGTGATGTTGACTAAAGCATGGTTTGCTTCATGCTTGGGTTTTCCTGACATATGATGGTTCCGGTAAAACATTTTGATGCGTTTCAAAGTCCGTATAATCGTCTTTGATATGCTGAAAACAAAAGTTACAGATGATTTTCGCAAAACTAGAATATTTAGGATGATACAACACCATCAATTAAATGGGACAGCGAACAATGAAAATTATTATCAGGATAAATGGAGTTTGCATCCAAAATATTTTTGTCCCCTATCTAAGAGATATGATATTTTTTCGATTTGAAAATGCCTTGGATCAGTTAGTCAATATCGTGGAGAGAAATGGAAAATATTATGTTCTCAAAAAATAAATTGCGCTTGAAAGAACCGACTCTTTTCTATTCCGAAGTCGTAAAACACGTCGTGACGTTGACAAAGCATGTTTGCTTCATGCTTGGGTTTTCCTGACATATGTTGGTTCCGGTAAAACATTTTGATTCATTTCAAAGTCCGTATAATCGTCTTTGATATGCTGAAAACAAAAGTTACAGATGTTTTTCGCAAAACTAGAATATTTAGGATGATACAACACCATCAATTAAATGGGACAGCGAACAATGAAACATTATTATCACGAAAAAATGGAGTTTGCATCCAAAATATTTTTGTCCCCTATCTAAGAGATATGATATTTTTCGATTTGAAAATGCTTTGCATCAGTTAGTCAATATCGTGGAGGGAAACTGAAAATATTATGTTCTAAAAAATAAATTGCGCTTGAAAGACCCGATTCTTTTCTCTTCCGAAGTCGTAAAACATGTCGTGATGTTGACTAAAGCATGGTTTGCTTCATGCTTGGGTTTTCCTGACATATGATGGTTCCGGTAAAACATTTTGATGCGTTTCAAAGTCCGTATAATCGTCTTTGATATGCTGAAAACAAAAGTTACAGATGCTTTTCGCAAAACTAGAATATTTAGGATGATACAACACCATCAATTAAATGGGACAGCGAACAATGAAACATTATTATCAGGATAAAATGGAGTTTGCATCCAAAATATTTTGTCCCCTATCTAAGAGATATGATATTTTTTCGATTTGAAAATGCCTTGCATCAGTTAGTCAATATCGTGGAGAGAAATGGAAAATATTATGTTCTGAAAAAATAAATTGTGCTTGAAAAACCCGACTCTTTTCTATTCCGAAGTCGTAAAACACGTCGTGACGTTGACAAAAGCATGGTTTGCTTCATGCTTGGGTTTTCCTGACATATGTTGGTTCCGGTAAAACATTTTGATTCGTTTCAAAGTCCGTATAATCGACTTTGATATGCTGAAAAGAAAAGTTACAGATGCTTTTCGCAAAACTAGAATATTTAGGATGATACAACACCATTATTATGACATATGATGCTTCCGGTAAAACATTTTGATGCGTTTCAAAGTCCGTATAATCGTCTTTGATATGCTGAAAACAAAAGTTACAGATGTTTTTCGCAAAACTAGAATATTTAGGATGATACAACACCATCAATTAAATGGGACAGCGAACAATGAAACATTATTATCACGAAAAAATGGAGTTTGCATCCAAAATATTTTTGTCCCCTATCTAAGAGATATGATATTTTTCGATTTGAAAATGCTTTGCATCAGCTAGTCAATATCGTGGAGAGAAACGGAAAATATTATGTTCTAAAAAAAAAATTGCGCTTGAAAAACCCAACTCTTTTCTCTTCCGAAGTCGTAAAACACGTCGTGATGTTGACTAAAGCATGGTTTGCTTCATGCTTGGGTTTTCCTGACATATGACGGTTCCCGTAAAAAAATTTGATGCGTTTCAAAGTCCGTATAATCGTCTTTGATATGCTGAAAACAAAAGTTACAGATGCTTTTCGCAAAACTAGAATATTTAGGATGATACAACACCATCAATTAAATGGGACAGCGAACAATGAAACATTATTATCACGAAAAAATGGAGTTTGCATCCACAATATTTTTGTCCCCTATCTAAGAGATATGATATTTTTCGATTTGAAAATGCTTTGCATCAGTTAGTCAATATCGTGGAGAGAAACGGAAAATATTATGTTCTAAAAAATAAATTGCGCTTGAAAGACCCGACTTTTTCTCTTCCGAAGTCGTAAAACACGTCGTGACGTTGATTAAGACATGGTTTGCTTCCTGCTTGGGTTTTCCTGACATATGATGGTTCCGGTAAAACATTTTGATGCGTTTCAAAGTCCGTATAATCGTCGTTGATATGCTGAAAACAAAAGTTAAAGATGCTTTTCACAAAACTAGAATATTTAGGATGATACAACACCATCAATTAAATGGGACAGCGAACAATGAATCATTATTATCAGGATAAAATGGAGTTTGCATCTAAAATATTTTTGTCCCCTATCTGAGAGATATGATATTTTTTCGATTTGAAAATGCCTTGCATCAGTTAGTCAATATCGTGGAGAGAAATGGAAAATATTATGTTCTGAAAAAATAAATTGTGCTTGAAAAACCCGACTCTTTTCTATTCCGAAGTCGTAAAACACGTCGTGACGTTGACAAAAGCATGGTTTGCTTCATGCTTGGGTTTTCCTGACATATGTTGGTTCCGGTAAAACATTTTGATTCGTTTCAAAGTCCGTATAATCGTCTTTGATATGCTGAAAACAAAAGTTACAGATGTTTTTCGCAAAACTAGAATATTTAGGATGATACAACACCATCAATTAAATGGGACAGCGAACAATTAAACATTATTATCACGAAAAAATGGAGTTTGCATCCAAAATATTTTTGTCCCCTATCTAAGAGATATGATATTTTTCGATTTGAAAATGCTTTGCATCAGTTAGTCAATATCGTGGAGGGAAACTGAAAATATTATGTTCTAAAAAATAAATTGCGCTTGAAAGACCCGACTCTTTTCTCTTCCGAAGTCGTAAAACACGTCGTGATGTTGACTAAAGCATGGTTTGCTTCATGCTTGGGTTTTCCTGACATATGATGGTTCCGGTAAACATTTTGATGCGTTTCAAAGTCCGTATAATCGTCTTTGATATGCTGAAAACAAAAGTTACAGATGCTTTTCGCAAAACTAGAATATTTAGGATGATACAACACCATCAATTAAATGGGACAGCGAACAATGAAACATTATTATCAGGATAAAATGGAGTTTGCATCCAAAATATTTTTGTCCCCTATCTAAGAGATATGATATTTTTTCGATTTGAAAATGCCTTGCATCAGTTAGTCAATATCGTGGAGAGAAATGGAAAATATTATGTTCTGAAAAATAAATTGTGCTTGAAAGACCCGACTCTTTTCTATTCCGAAGTCGTAAAACACGTCGTGACGTTGACAAAAGCATGGTTTGCTTCATGCTTGGGTTTTCCTGACATATGTTGGTTCCGGTAAAACATTTTGATTCGTTTCAAAGTCCGTATAATCGACTTTGATATGCTGAAAAGAAAAGTTACAGATGCTTTTCGCAAAACTAGAATATTTAGGATGATACAACACCATTATTATGACATATGATGGTTCCGGTAAAACATTTTGATGCGTTTTAAAGTCCGTATAATCGTCTTTGATATGCTGAAAACAAAAGTTACAGATGTTTTTCGCAAAACTAGAATATTTAGGATGATACAACACCATCAATTAAATGGGACAGCGAACAATGAAACATTAATATCACGAAAAAATGGAGTTTGCATCCAAAATATTTTTTTCCCCTATCTAAGAGATATGATATTTTTCGATTTGAAAATGCTTTGCATCAGTTAGTCAATATCGTGGAGGGAAACTGAAAATATTATGTTCTAAAAAATAAATTGCGCTTAAAAACCCCGACTCTTTTCTCTTCCGAAGTCGTAAAACACGTCGTGATGTTGACTAAAGCATGGTTTGCTTCATGCTTGGGTTTTCCTGACATATGATGGTTCCGGTAAAACATTTTGATGCGTTTCAAAGTCCGTATAATCGTCTTTGATATGCTGAAAACAAAAGTTACAGATGATTTTCGCAAAACTAGAATATTTAGGATGATACAACACCATCAATTAAATGGGACAGCGAACAATGAAAAATTATTATCAGGATAAAATGGAGTTTGCATCCAAAATATTTTTGTCCCCTATCTAAGAGATATGATATTTTTTCGATTTGAAAATGCCTTGCATCAGTTAGTCAATATCGTGGAGAGAAATGGAAAATATTATGTTCTCAAAAAATAAATTGCGCTTGAAAGACCTGACTCTTTTCTATTCCGAAGTCGTAAAACACGTCGTGACGTTGACAAAAGCATGGTTTGCTTCATGCTTGGGTTTTCCTGACATATGTTGGTTCCGGTAAAACATTTTGATTCGTTTCAAAGTCCGTATAATCGACTTTGATATGCTGAAAAGAAAAGTTACAGATGCTTTTCGCAAAACTAGAATATTTAGGATGATACAACACCATTATTATGACATATGATGGTTCCGGTAAAACATTTTGATGCGTTTCAAAGTCCGTATAATCGTCTTTGATATGCTGAAAACAAAAGTTACAGATGTTTTTTGCAAAACTAGAATATTTAGGATGATACAACACCATCAATTAAATGGGACAGCGAACAATGAAAAATTATTATACCGGTAAAATGGAGTTTGCATCCAAAATATTTTTGTCCCCTATCTAAGAGATATGATATTTTTTCGATTTGAAAATGCCTTGCATCAGTTAGTGAATATCGTGGAGAGAAATGGAAAATATTATGTTCTGAAAAAATAAACTGCCATTGAAAGACCCAACTCTCTTCTCTTCCGAAGTCGTAAAACACGTCATGACGTTGACTAAAGCATGGTTTGCTTCATGCTTGGGTTTTTCTGTTATATGATGGTTCCGGTAAAACATTTTGATGCGTTTAAAAGTCCGTATAATCGTCTTTGATATGCTGAAAACAAAAGTCACAGATGCTTTTCGCAAAACTAGAATATTTAGGATGATACAACACCATCAATTAAATGGGACAGCGAACAATGAAACATTATTATCAGGATAAAATGGAGTTTGTATCCAAAATATTTTTGTCCCTTATCTAAGAGATATGAAATTTTTTCGATTTGAAAATGCCTTGCATCAGTTAGTCAATATCCTGGAGAGAAACGGAAAATATTATGTTCTAAAAAATAAATTGCGCTTGAAAGATCCGACTCTTTTCTCTTCCGAAGTCGTAAAACACGTCCTGACGTTGATTAAGGCATGGTTTGCTTCCTGCTTGGGTTTTCCTGACATATGATGGTTCCGGTAAAACATTTTGATGCGTTTCAAAGTCCGTATAATCGTCGTTGATATGATGAAAACAAAAGTTACAGATACTTTTCGCAAAACTAGAATATTTAGAATGATACAACACCATCAATTAAATGGGACAGCGAACAATGAAACATTATTATCAGGATAAAATGGAGTTTGCATCCAAAATATTTTTGTCCCCTATCTGAGAGATATGATATTTTTCGATTTGAAAATGCTTTGCATCAGTTAGTCAATATCGTGGAGAGAAACGGAAAATATTATGTTCTAAAAAATAAATTGCGCTTGAAAGACCCGACTTTTTCTCTTCCGAAGTCGTAAAACACGTCGTGACGTTGATTAAGACATGGTTTGCTTCCTGCTTGGGTTTTCCTGACATATGATGGTTCCGGTAAAACATTTTGATGCGTTTCAAAGTCCGTATAATCGTCGTTGATATGCTGAAAACAAAAGTTAAAGATGTTTTTCGCAAAACTAGAATATTTAGGATGATACAACACCATCAATTAAATGGGACGGCGAACAATGAATCATTATTATCAGGATAAAATGGAGTTTGCATCCAAAATATTTTTGTCCTCTATCTGAGAGATATGATATTTTTTCGATTTGAAAATGCCTTGCATCAGTTAGTCAATATCGTGGAGAGAAATGGAAAATATTATGTTCTGAAAAAATAAATTGCGCTTGAAAGACCCGACTCTTTTCTATTCCGAAGTCGTAAAACACGTCGTGACGTTGACAAAAGCATGGTTTGCTTCATGCTTGGGTTTTCCTGACATATGTTGGTTCCGGTAAAACATTTTGATTCATTTCAATGTCCGTATAATCGACTTTGATATGCTGAAAAGAAAAGTTACAGATGCTTTTCGCAAAACTAGAATATTTAGGATGATACAACACCATTATTATGACATATGATGGTTCCGGTAAAACATTTTGATGCGTTTCAAAGTCCGTATAATCGTCTTTGATATGCTGAAAACAAAAGTTACAGATGCTTTTTCCAAAACTAGAATATTTAGGATGATACAACACCATCAATTAAATGGGACAGCGAACAATGAAACATTATTATCAGGACAAAATGGAGTTTGCATCCAAAATATTTTTGTCCCCTATCTAAGAGATATGATATTTTTTCGATTTGAAAATGCCTTGCATCAGTTAGTCAATATCGTGGAGAGAAATGGAAAATATTATGTTCTAAAAAAAAGCGCTTGAAAGACCCGACTCTTTTCTCTTCCGAAGTCGTAAAACACGTCGTGACGTTAATTAAAGCATAGTTTGCTTCATGCTTGGGTTTTCCTGACATATGATGGTTCCGGTAAAACATTTTGATGTGTTTCAAAGTCCGTATAATCGTCTTTGATATGCTGAAAACAAAAGTTACAGATATTTTTCGCAAAACTAGAATATTTAGGATGATACAACACCATCAATTAAATGGGACAGCGAACAATGAAACATTATTATCACGAAAAAAAGGGAGTTTGCATCCAAAATATTTTTGTCCCCTATCTAAGAGATATGATATTTTTCGATTTGAAAATGCTTGGCATCAGTTAGTCAATATCGTGGAGAGAAACGGAAAATATTATGTTCTAAAAAATAAATTGCGCTTGAAAGACCCGACTCTTTTCTCTTCTGAAGTCGTAAAACACGTCGTGACGTTGATTAAGGCATGGTTTGCTTCCTGCTTGGGTTTTCCTGACATATGATGGTTCCGGTAAAACATTTTGATGCGTTTCAAAGCGGGTATAATCGTCGTTGATATGCTGAAAACAAAAGTTACAGATACTTTTCGCAAAACTAGAATATTTAGAATGATACAACACCATCAACTAAATGGGACAGCGAACAATGAAACATTATTATCAGGATAAAATGGAGTTTGCATCCAAAACATTTTTTCCCCTATCTGAGAGATATGATATTTTTTCGATTTGAAAATGCCTTGCATCAGTTAGTCAATATCATGGAGAGAATTGGAAAATATTATGTTCTAAAAAAATAAATTGCGCTTGAAAGACCCGACACTTTTCTCTTCCGAAGTCGTAAAACACGTCGTGACGTTGACTAAAGCATGGTTTGCTTCATGCTTGAGTTTTCCTGACATATGATGGTTCCGGTAAAACATTTTGATGCGTTTCAAAATTCGTATAATCGTCTTTGATATGCTGAAAACAAAAGTTACAGATGTTTTTCGCAAAACTAGAATATTTAGGATGATACAACACCATCAATTAAATGGGACAGCGAACAATGAAACATTATTATCACGAAAAAATGGAGTTTGCATCCAAAATATTTTTGTCCCCTATCTAAGAGATATGATATTTTTCGATTTGAAAATGCTTTGCATCAGTTAGTCAATATCGTGGAGGGAAACTGAAAATATTATGTTCTAAAAAATAAATTGCGCTTGAAAGACCCGACTCTTTTCTCTTCCGAAGTCGTAAAACACGTCGTGATGTTGACTAAAGCATGCTTTGCTTCATGCTTGGGTTTTCCTGACATATGATGGTTCCGGTAAAACATTTTGATAGGTTTCAAAGTCCGTATAATCGTCTTTGATATGCTGAAAACAAAAGTTACAGATGCTTTTCGCAAAATTGGAATATTTAGGATGATACAACACCATCAATTAAATGGGACAGCAAACAATGAAACATTATTATCAGGATAAAATGGAGTTTGCATCCAAAATATTTTTGTCCCCTATCTAAGGGATATGATATTTTTTCGATTTGAAAATGCCTTGCATCAGTTAGTCAATATCGTGGAGAGAAATGGAAAATATTATGTTCTGAAAAAATAAATTGTGCTTGAAAGACCCGACTCTTTTCTATTCCGAAGTCGTAAAACACGTCGTGACGTTGACAAAAGCATGGTTTGCTTCATGCTTGGGTTTTCCTGACATATGTTGGTTCCGGTAAAACATTTTGATTCGTTTCAAAGTCCGTATAATCGACTTTGATATGCTGAAAAGAAAAGTTACAGATGTTTTTCGCAAAACTAGAATATTTAGGATGATACAACACCATTATTATGACATATGATGGTTCCGGTAAAACATTTTGATGCGTTTCAAAGTTCGTATAATCGTCTTTGATATGCTGAAAAAAAAAGTTACAGATGTTTTTCGCAAAACTAGAATATTTAGGATGATACAACACCATCAATTAAATGGGACAGCGAACAATGAAACATTATTATCACGAAAAAATGGAGTTTGCATCCAAAATATTTTTGTCCCCTATCTAAGAGATATGATATTTTTCGATTTGAAAATGCTTTGCATCAGTTAGTCAATATCGTGGAGGGAAACTGAAAATATTATGTTCTAAAAAATAAATTGCGCTTGAAAGACCCGACTCTTTTCTCTTCCGAAGTCGTAAAACACGTCGTGATGTTGACTAAAGCATGGTTTGCTTCATGCTTGGGTTTTCCTGACATATGATGGTTCCGGTAAAACATTTTGATGCGTTTAAAAGTCCGTATAATCGTCTTTGATATGCTGAAAACAAAAGTTACAGATGATTTTCGCAAAACTAGAATATTTAGGATGATACAACACCATCAATTAAATGGGACAGCGAACAATGAAAAATTATTATCAGGATAAAATGGAGTTTGCATCCAAAATATTTTTGTCCCCTATCTAAGAGATATGATATTTTTTCTCGATTTGAAAATGCCTTGCATCAGTTAGTCAATATCGTGGAGAGAAATGGAAAATATTATGTTCTCAAAAAATAAATTGCGCTTGAAAGACCCGACTCTTTTCTATTCCGAAGTCGTAAAACACGTCGTGACGTTGACAAAAGCATGGTTTGCTTCATGCTTGGGTTTTCCTGACATATGTTGGTTCCGGTAAAACATTTTGATGCGTTTCAAAGTCCGTATAATCGTCTTTGATATGCTGAAAACAAAAGTTACAGATGTTTTTCGCAAAACTAGAATATTTAGGATGATACAACACCATCAATTAAATGGGACAGCGAACAATGAAATATTATTATCACGGTAAAATGGAGTTTGCATCCAAAATATTTTTGTCCTCTATCTGAGAGATATGATATTTTTTCGATTTGAAAATGCCTTGCATCAGTTAGTCAATATCGTGGAGAGAAATGGAAAATATTATGTTCTGAAAAAATAAATTGCGCTTGAAAGACCCGACTCTTTTCTATTCCGAAGTCGTAAAACACGTCGTGACGTTGACAAAAGCATGGTTTGCTTCATGCTTGGGTTTTCCTGACATATGTTGGTTCCGGTAAAACATTTTGATTCATTTCAAAGTCCGTATAATCGACTTTGATATGCTGAAAAGAAAAGTTACAGATGCTTTTCGCAAAACTAGAATATTTAGGATGATACAACACCATTATTATGACATATGATGGTTCCGGTAAAACATTTTGATGCGTTTCAAAGTCCGTATAATCGTCTTTGATATGCTGAAAACAAAAGTTACAGATGCTTTTCGCAAAACTAGAATATTTAGGATGATACAACACCATCAATTAAATGGGACAGCGAACAATGAAACATTATTATCAGGACAAAATGGAGTTTGCATCCAAAATATTTTTGTCCCCTATCTAAGAGATATGATATTATTTTTTTTTTTTTCGATTTGAAAATGCCTTGCATCAGTTAGTCAATATCGTGGAGAGAAATGGAAAATATTATGTTCTAAAAAAAAAAGCGCTTGAAAGACCCGACTCTTTTCTCTTCCGAAGTCGTAAAACACGTCGTGACGTTAATTAAAGCATAGTTTGCTTCATGCTTGGGTTTTCCTGACATATGATGGTTCCGGTAAAACATTTTGATGTGTTTCAAAGTCCGTATAATCGTCTTTGATATGCTGAAAACAAAAGTTACAGATATTTTTCGCAAAACTAGAATATTTAGGATGATACAACACCATCAATTAAATGGGACAGCGAACAATGAAACATTATTATCACGAAAAAAGGGAGTTTGCATCCAAAATATTTTTGTCCCCTATCTAAGAGATATGATATTTTTCGATTTGAAAATGCTTGGCATCAGTTAGTCAATATCGTGGAGAGAAACGGAAAATATTATGTTCTAAAAAATAAATTGCGCTTGAAAGACCCGACTCTTTTCTCTTCCGAAGTCGTAAAACACGTCGTGACGTTGATTAAGGCATGGTTTGCTTCCTGCTTGGGTTTTCCTGACATATGATGGTTCCGGTAAAACATTTTGATGCGTTTCAAAGCGGGTATAATCGTCGTTGATATGCTGAAAACAAAAGTTACAGATACTTTTCGCAAAACTAGAATATTTAGAATGATACAACACCATCAACTAAATGGGACAGCGAACAATGAAACATTATTATCAGGATAAAATGGAGTTTGCATCCCAAACATTTTTTCCCCTATCTGAGAGATATGATATTTTTTCGATTTGAAAATGCCTTGCATCAGTTAGTCAATATCATGGAGAGAATTGGAAAATATTATGTTCTAAAAAACTAAATTGCGCTTGAAAGACCCGACACTTTTCTCTTCTAAAGTCGTAAAACACGTCGTGACGTTGACTAAAGCATGGTTTGCTTCATGCTTGGGTTTTCCTGACATATGATGGTTCCGGTAAAACATTTTGATGCGTTTCAAAGTCCGTATAATCGTCTTTGATATGCTGAAAACAAAAGTTACAGATGTTTTTCGCAAAACTAGAATATTTAGGATGATACAACACCATCAATTAAATGGGACAGCGAACAATGAAACATTATTATCACGAAAAAATGGAGTTTGCATCCAAAATATTTTTGTCCCCTATCTAAGAGATATGATATTTTTCGATTTGAAAATGCTTTGCATCAGTTAGTCAATATCGTGGAGGGAAACTGAGAATATTATGTTCTAAAAAATAAATTGCGCTTGAAAGACCCGACTCTTTTCTCTTCCGAAGTCGTAAAACACGTCGTGATGTTGACTAAAGCATGCTTTGCTTCATGCTTGGGTTTTCCTGACATATGATGGTTCCGGTAAAACCATTTGATGCGTTTCAAAGTCCGTATAATCGTCTTTGATATGCTGAAAACAAAAGTTACAGATGCTTTTCGCAAAACTAGAATATTTAGGATGATACAACACCATCAATTAAATGGGGCAGCAAACAATGAAACATTATTATCAGGATAAAATGGAGTTTGCATCCAAAATATTTTTGTCCCCTATCTAAGAGATATGATATTTTTTCGATTTGAAAATGCCTTGCATCAGTTAGTCAATATCGTGGAGAGAAATGGAAAATATTATGTTCTGAAAAATAAATTGTGCTTGAAACCCGACTCTTTTCTATTCCGAAGTCGTAAAACACGTCGTGACGTTGACAAAAGCATGGTTTGCTTCATGCTTGGGTTTTCCTGACATATGTTGGTTCCGGTAAAACATTTTGATTCGTTTCAAAGTCCGTATAATCGACTTTGATATGCTGAAAAGAAAAGTTACAGATGTTTTTCGCAAAACTAGAATATTTAGGATGATACAACACCATTATTATGACATATGATGGTTCCGGTAAAACATTTTGATGCGTTTCAAAGTTCGTATAATCGTCTTTGATATGCTGAAACAAAAGTTACAGATGTTTTTCGCAAAACTAGAATATTTAGGATGATACAACATCAATTAAATGGGACAGCGAACAATGAAACATTATTATCACGAAAAAATGGAGTTTGCATCCAAAATATTTTTGTCCCCTATCTAAGAGATATGATATTTTTCGATTTGAAAATGCTTTGCATCAGTTAGTCAATATCGTGGAGGGAAACTGAAAATATAATGTTCTAAAAAATAAATTGCGCTTGAAAGACCCGACTCTTTTCTCTTCCGAAGTCGTAAAACACGTCGTGATGTTGACTAAAGCATGGTTTGCTTCATGCTTGGGTTTTCCTGACATATGATGGTTCCGGTAAAACATTTTGATGCGTTTCAAAGTCCGTATAATCGTCTTTGATATGCTGAAAACAAAAGTTACAGATGATTTTCGCAAAACTAGAATATTTAGGATGATACAACACCATCAATTAAATGGGACAGCGAACAATGAAAAATTATTATCAGGATAAAATGGAGTTTGCATCCAAAATATTTTTGTCCCCTATCTAAGAGATATGATATTTTTTCTCGATTTGAAAATGCCTTGCATCAGTTAGTCAATATCGTGGAGGGAAACTGAAAATATTATGTTCTAAAAAATAAATTGCGCTTGAAAGACCCGACTCTTTTCTCTTCCGAAGTCGTAAAACACGTCGTGATGTTGAATAAAGCATGGTTTGCTTCATGCTTGGGTTTTCCTGACATATGATGGTTCCGGTAAAACATTTTGATGCGTTTCAAAGTCCGTATAATCGTCTTTGATATGCTGAAAACAAAAGTTACAGATGCTTTTCGCAAAACTAGAATATTTAGGATGATACAACACCATCAATTAAATGGGACAGCGAACAATGAAACATTATTATCAGGATAAAATGGAGTTTGCATCCAAAATATTTTTGTCCCCTATCTAAGAGATATGATATTTTTTCGATTTGAAAATGCCTTGCATCAGTTAGTCAATATCGTGGAGAGAAATGGAAAATATTATGTTCTGAAAAAATAAATTGTGCTTGAAAGACCCGACTCTTTTCTATTCCGAAGTCGTAAAACACGTCGTGACGTTGACAAAAGCATGGTTTGCTTCATGCTTGGGTTTTCCTGACATATGTTGGTTCCGGTAAAACATTTTGATTCGTTTCAAAGTCCGTATAATCGACTTTGATATGCTGAAAAGAAAAGTTACAGATGCTTTTCGCAAAACTAGAATATTTAGGATGATACAACACCATTATTATGACATATGATGGTTCCGGTAAAACATTTTGATGCGTTTCAAAGTCCGTATAATCGTCGTTGATATGCTGAAAACAAAAGTTACAGATGCTTTTCGCAAAACTAGAATATTTAGGATGATACAACACCATCAATTAAATGGGACAGCGAACAATGAAACATTATTATCACGAAAAAATGGAGTTTGCATCCAAAATATTTTTGTCCCCTATCTAAGAGATATGATATTTTTCGATTTGAAAATGCTTTAAATCAGTTAGTCAATATCGTGGAGGGAAACTGAAAATATTATGTTCTAAAAAATAAATTGCGCTTGAAAGACCCGACTCTTTTCTCATCCGAAGTCGTAAAACACGTCGTGATGTTGACTAAAGCATGGTTTGCTTCATGCTTGGGTTTTCCTGACATATGATGGTTCCAGTAAAACATTTTGATGCGTTTCAAAGTCCGTATAATCGTCTTTGATATGCTGAAAACAAAAGTTACAGATGATTTTCGCAAAACTAGAATATTTAGGATGATACAACACCATCAATTAAATGGGACAGCGAACAATGAAAAATTATTATCAGGATAAAATGGAGTTTGCATCCAAAATATTTTTGTCCCCTATCTAAGAGATATGATATTTTTTCGATTTGAAAATGCCTTGCATCAGTTAGTCAATATCGTGGAGAGAAATGGAAAATATTATGTTCTCAAAAAATAAATTGCGCTTGAAAGACCCGACTCTTTTCTAATTCCGAAGTCGTAAAACACGTCGTGACGTTGACAAAAGCATGGTTTGCTTCATGCTTGGGTTTTCCTGACATATGTTGGTTCCGGTAAAACATTTTGATTCGTTTCAAAGTCCGTATAATCGACTTTGATATGCTGAAAAGAAAAGTTACAGATGCTTTTCGCAAAACTAGAATATTGAGGATGATACAACACCATTATTATGACATATGATGGTTCCGGTAAAACATTTTGATGCGTTTCAAAGTCCGTATAATCGTCTTTGATATGCTGAAAACAAAAGTTACAGATGTTTTTCGCAAAACTAGAATATTTAGGATGATACAACACCATCAATTAAATGGGACAGCGAACAATGAAATATTATTATCACGGTAAAATGGAGTTTGCATCCAAAATATTTTTGTCCCCTATCTAAGAGATATGATATTTTTTCGATTTGAAAATGCCTTGCATCAGTTAGTGAATATCGTGGAGAGAAATGGAAAATATTATGTTCTGAAAAAATAAACTGCACTTGAAAGACCCAACTCTCTTCTCTTCCGAAGTCGTAAAACACGTCATGACGTTGACTAAAGCATGGTTTGCTTCATGCTTGGGTTTTCCTGTTATATGATGGTTCCGGTAAAACATTTTGATGCGTTTCAAAGTCCGTATAATCGTCTTTGATATGCTGAAAACAAAAGTCACAGATGCTTTTCGCAAAACTAGAATATTTAGGATGATACAACACCATCAATTAAATGGGACAGCGAACAATGAAACATTATTATCAGGATAAAATGGAGTTTGTATCCAAAATATTTTTGTCCCCTATCTAAGAGATATGATATTTTTTCGATTTGAAAATGCCTTGCATCAGTTAGTCAATATCGTGGAGAGAAACGGAAAATATTATGTTCTAAAAAATAAATTGCGCTTGAAAGATCCGACTCTTTTCTCTTCCGAAGTCGTAAAACACGTCCTGACGTTGATTAAGGCATGGTTTGCTTCCTGCTTGGGTTTTCCTGACATATGATGGTTCCGGTAAAACATTTTGATGCGTTTCAAAGTCCGTATAATCGTCGTTGATATGATGAAAACAAAAGTTACAGATACTTTTCGCAAAACTAGAATATTTAGAATGATACAACACCATCAATTAAATGGGACAGCAAACAATGAAACATTATTATCAGGATAAAATGGAGTTTGCATCCAAAATATTTTTGTCCCCTATCTGAGAGATATGATATTTTTTCGATTTGAAAATGCTTTGCATCAGTTAGTCAATATCATGGAGAGAATTGGAAAATATTATGTTCTAAAAAACTAAATTGCGCTTGAAAGACCCGACACTTTTCTCTTCCGAAGTCGTAAAACACGTCGTGACGTTGACTAAAGCATGGTTTGCTTCATGCTTGGGTTTTCGTGACATATGATGGTTCCGGTAAAACATTTTGATGCGTTTCAAAGCCCGTATAATCGTCTTTGATATGCTGAAAAAAAAAGTTACAGATGCTTTTCGCAAAACTAGAATATTTAGGATGATACAACACCATCAATTAAATGGGACAGCGAACAATGAATCATTATTATCAGGATAAAATGGAGTTTGCATCCAAAATATTTTTGTCCCCTATCTAAGAGATATGATTTTTTCGATTTGAAAATGCCTTGCATCAGTTAGTCAATATCGTGGAGAGAAATGGAAAATATTATGTTCTGAAAAAATAAATTGCGCTTGAAAGACCCGACTCTTTTCTATTCCGAAGTCGTAAAACACGTCGTGACGTTGACAAAAGCATGGTTTGCTTCATGCTTGGGTTTTCCTGACATATGATGGTTCCGGTAAAACATTTTGATGCGTTTCAAAGTCCGTATAATCGTCTTTGATATGCTGAAAACAAAAGTTACAGATGCTTTTCGCAAAACTAGAATATTTAGAATGATACAACACCATCAATTAAATGGGACAGCGAACAATGAAACATTATTATCAGGATAAAATGGAGTTTGCATCCAAAATATTTTTGTCCCCTATCTAAGAGATATGATATTTTTTCGATTTGAAAATGCCTTGCATCAGTTAGTCAATATCGTGGAGAGAAATGGAAAATATTATACTCTAAAAAAATAAATTGCGCTTAAAAGACCCGACTCTTTTCTATTCCGAAGTCGTAATACACGTCGTGACGTTGACAAAAGCATGGTTTGCTTCATGCTTGGGTTTTCCTGACATATGTTGGTTCCGGTAAAACATTTTGATTCGTTTCAAAGTCCGTATAATCGACTTTGATATGCTGAAAAGAAAAGTTACAGATGCTTTTCGCAAAACTAGAATATTTAGGATGATACAACACCATTATTATGACATATGATGGTTCCGGTAAAACATTTTGATGCGTTTCAAAGTCCGTATAATCGTCTTTGATATGCTGAAAACAAAAGTTACAGATGTTTTTCGCAAAACTAGAATATTTAGGATGATACAACACCATCAATTAAATGGGACAGCGAACAATAAAACACAATTATCACGAAAAAATGGAGTTTGCATCCAAAATATTTTTGTCCCCTATCTAAGAGATATGATATTTTTCGATTTGAAAATGCTTTGCATTAGTTAGTCAATATCCTGGAGAGAAACGGAAAATATTATGTTCTAAAAAATAAATTGCGCTTGAAAGATCCGACTCTTTTCTCTTCCTAAGTCGTAAAACACGTCGTGACGTTGATTAAGGCATGGTTTGCTTCCTGCTTGGGTTTTCCTGACATATGATGGTTCCGGTAAAACATTTTGATGCGTTTCAAAGTCCGTATAATCGTCGTTGATATGCTGAAAACAAAAGTTACAGATACTTTTCGCAAAACTAGAATATTTAGAATGATACAACACCATCAATTAAATGGGACAGCGAACAATGAAACATTATTATCAGGATAAAATGGAGTTTGCATCCAAAATATTTTTGTCCCCTATCTGAGAGATATGATATTTTTTCGATTTGAAAATGCCTTGCATCAGTTAGTCAATATCATGGAGAGAATTGGAAAATATTATGTTCTAAAAAACTAAATTGCGCTTGAAAGACCCGACACTTTTCTCTTCCGAAGTCGAAAAACACGTCGTGACGTTGACTAAAGCATGGTTTGCTTCATGCTTGGGTTTTCCTGACATATGATGGTTCCGGTAAAACATTTTGATGCGTTTCAAAGTCCGTATAATCGTCTTTGATATGCTGAAAACAAAAGTTACAGATGCTTTTCGCAAAACTAGAATATTTAGGATGATAAACACCATCAATTAAATGGGACAGCAAACTATGAAACATTATTAACAGGATAAAATGGAGTTTGCATCCAAAATATTTTTGTCCCCTATCTAAGAGATATGATATTTTTTCGATTTGAAAATGCCTTGCATCAGTTAGTCAATATCGTGGAGAGAAATGGAAAATATTATGTTCTGAAAAAATAAATTGCGCTTGAAAGACCCGACTCTTTTCTATTCCGAAGTCGTAAAACACGTCGTGACGTTGACAAAAGCATGGTTTGCTTCATGCTTGGGTGTTCCTGACATATGTTGGTTCCGGTAAAACATTTTCATTCGTTTCAAAGTCCGTATAATCGACTTTGATATGCTGAAAAGAAAAGTTACAGATGCTTTTCGCAAAACTAGAATATTTAGGATGATACAACACCATCAATTAAATGGGACAGCGAACAATGAAACATTATTATCAGGATAAAATGGAGTTTGCATCCAAAATATTTTTGTCCCCTATCTAAGAGATGTAAAACATTTTGATGCGTTTCAAAGTGCGTATAATCGTCTTTGATATGCTTAAAACAAAAGTTACAGATGCTTTTCTTAAAACTAGAATATTTAGGATGATACAACACCATAAATGAAATGGGACAGCAAACAATGAAACATTATTAGCAGGATAAAATGGAGTTTGCATCCAATTTTTTTCCCCTATTTAAGAGTCAGGTATGAAGAAAGCCATGATTTAATCAACGCCATGATGTGTTTTACGACTTTGAAAGCCAAATAGTACCACATTTCCGACGGAATTTATATTTATTATTTTTGCAGAAAGAATATTTTCCAATTTTTTCACGATATGGATTAACTGATGCAAGGTATTTCCAAATCCAAAAAAAGTATTAGTGAATCTCTTATATTGAGGACATCAGACTGAAATTCGATTTTATCGTGGAAGCAATGGTTTTTCGCTGTCCCATGCATTTCATTTATGGTGTTGTATCATCCTGAATTTTCTAGTGTTGTGAAAAGAATCTTCAACATTTTTTTTCAGCATATCGAAGACGATTATAAGCACTTTCAAACGCATCAAAATATTTTACTGGAACCCTCATACATCACGATAATCTAAGCATGAAGAAAGCCATGCTGTGAATTGGATGCTTAGAATACTTTGATAGGTACTCAATCCTAATAAATTACAGAGCAATATACTTATAATGAAAGTATAGCTGCATGTAGTGTATGGCTGGTCTGGCATGCATTTACACAGTCGTTCTATAGTCGAGTTTGTTGTATATCGATTATCAATTCTGTCAATATAAACATTTGAATTGTTTCAAACTGTTTGCTTTGTTAATCAAGAAGGACTTCGGTGGTTCATTTTTTGCCCATGCGCATAAATAAGAAAGTTATACATTCGAATGTCATTCGAACTGATGTCTTTGGATTTTGAATTATTGCGTAAAATTACACGGGTGTAATAAATATTCCCGGGCAGAATTGGAAATTCAATATCTCCAGGCAAAATTAGCAAATATTTCTGGGCAGAATTCCCCGCCTCGCGGATGCTCGGGTATAAAGTAATACATATATTCTATAACCGATAATTACAGTGTAAAATGTAATGTACGTGCTCAAGAAAGATTATAATATTTTCAGTATGTATTCGCGACTCTTGATTATGCATGAGCCCAGATAGCCTTTAGGGTCACCGTTTTCCATTTCTACTAAATATAGAGAACATACAAAAGAGACCGGCCTATGATCTTTGCTTTGGACGAGCTCTAATTAATGTTCATCTAAGAACATAGTAAAATAACATTGTAAATGTGCAGAAAATGTAGTGTAGCAATGTAGCCATTTTAGGCAATGTAGGCTTTATAAGCTACATTATGGGATGTGCACTAGCACCTTAATACTTGCAGCTAATGCCTAGAGTCAAACGTCGCACTTTTAATGCGCTGGACGTATTAAAAAACACTACGTCCATGTTATTCACTCTTTCATACTAACAAGCACATAGAAACTTAGATATGATATACATATAAGTAAGCCAATAAATAACACTTAACCATGCACCTTAAAACGGAAGCCGTAACCGTGTTGTAGAAAAAAATAACGTAGTTGTAATCTAAACGTATATGCAATAAAATAATTATATTCATGCAAAACATGCCTATTCGATGGCAGGGCCGTAGCTAGAAGCTTAATTGGGGGGTGCATATTCATATATTCATCATATGCCCGAATGATTTCTTTTGTATGCTATTGTTCCTATGGTATATAAACATGAATATATGAATATACACCCCCATAATTAAGCGGTCTAGCTACGGCCCTGTTCGATGGGTCGATATTTGAAGATTTTACCAGAGAGTCGAACATTGGCCTGTAAGAAGGCTGGAAGCGCTGTGCAAGGTGATAAAGTAATTCGGCTCCAACATTTAAACATATAGGATGCTGCAAAGCATAATTTTCACTGCCTACGAGTTTTGCATTGATTGAGAAATGTGAAAATTAATTTCAAAATAAACTTCTAAAAGTTTCAATAAAGATAAGTAAAGAGAAAATTTTTGGAAAATATTGAAGCTGCATGTATGTAAAAAATACTGGAATGGAAATATAAATTAAAAATGTCAACTACATGTACAAATTTTGTGCAGTCAGTGCCAGAGATGTTGCTGTTTCTTGTGTCTTTGCATGCTGCCGTTTGTGCTGAATCCTGAGTGACATATTTCACACTGCACCTTTATACCTGCATGCACTACTTAATGCCTCTTTAGATTGCGCTTGTTGGCATAACACTTGCCACAATCATCACACTTGTACGCTTGTGTATGCATTAAACTGATATGGCTGTCAAGTAAATGCAGGTTTTAGAAGGACTGACCACAACTTTAGGACGGCAACCTTTCTTGTGCAACCGAAAATCCTTCCACGGCTAATTTGTCGGTTGCAATTAGGACAGTTTTGTTTCTCCTCCGATAGTCCCATATCTAAATTCTCACGTTTCTTCTGGGCTTCCAGTCTCCAATCCTGTGCAGTATATAGCGTAGCCAGCAAGCCGAAAACGCTAATTTTTTGTTGCTCACCGATTGTGAAAACAATAGATTTCTAAAGACATGAATAACTATAATAACTCGAGATTTACATATAGTGGGACAAAATCGTCAGGCTGGCTACGCCACTGAACCTGTGAATGATAAAATAATATTGTGTGATTATTGTTAAGGTACATTGTATGTACATTGGATTTTTTTATCCTTAGGTAACTGCCATACTTAAACTGGTGGGGGGGAGTAACGCCCACCAGCATTAGGTGAAATATTGAAGTGGAGAAATGTCTGACAGTATTATATAAAAGCAGTATATAATATTGGGATGATATTAATATCTGATATCACTCACTTTTCCTCTTTCACTCCCAATCTCTCTCCACATCTTTGAAGCTACTGTGCAAACCTTTCCAATATCAGAGTCCTTCATGAGGTTGTCCTTAATAGCTGGCTATTGTAAAACATTATACAGGTATATTTCTGTGGAATTGCATTCATTGCTAAAGTATAATATTTGATAGTAGTCTGAGGTTAAGGACAACATCATTGCTAAACTTATGTTATGAACCCAAGGTCTTTCTAACAGACCAATTGAAGACTATAAAGCGAGTGTGGTTACTTTGGAGGTTTATACTCTATATGCATATTTATAATTATGCATGATTTAGAATTTTACATTGATCTATAATATATGAATAAAATCACTATCTAGGGGCTGTTTACATGAGCCCGGTTACCCGAGATTCAAAAAAAGCGTGAGAATTTAAATATGTCTTCATGACACGAAACAGCACATGCTTTTGTGTGTGATTATACGACAGCCCGTGTTATCTGTTTGACTTATTGATAGAAATATTCCAGCTACTTGGCTTTTTTTATTGATTCTTTTCTGCCGCCACTTCTCTGAATACGCACAAATTTGTTGTCTTTGGAGTGGATACTTTGGAGTGTTCATGTTGGCAACGACCGTTTACGAAAGGGAAAATTGCCGTTGGTCTTAGGCTTGAGAGATGGCAGTCACGTTTTTGTTTCAGTTCCTCCAGAATTTATTGCACCAGCAATAAACCCGGCATATTACAGACACTTTCACGTTTCCGGAATCTCCATACCATGTCTTTTGCTTATCGTCACACAGAGCCTAACACAAGAGATGTGCTCGGAGGGGCCCTAAGTCATTTACAGGTAGTAATCATCGGTAATCACTTCTGCTATACAAGTTGAAATTCCTTAGAAGTAATCAGTGGAACTATAGTCACAAATGAGGCTTATTATCGGGACGTCACTATTATATTAAGACAAAAATTTATCTGCTATTGGAGACGGCTATACGAAGGGTTTTGGTCACAATGTATTTAAATTGCTATAAGGCTTAAACTTTTTTGTTACATAAAATTTGATACATAAAATTCGATGCACAGGCCTTGGAAACATGGATGAATTGCACATAGAGTAAGACTTTTTAGTTGTTTATTCAATTAGTACAGTCCCAACCATGTGGACTATCTTGGAATATAATCGTATAATACACGTTGAGAGGAAGTCATCATTTACATATAGCTACTGCTATTTTTCTTAAAACTTATTTTCTTTTAGTTTTTTCGCTATAAATTATTTTTCTTTTATTTCTAATTGTAACTGTCCTCTTCTATAAAAAAATCGCTTCATGTTGAAGTTGGCAACAGTAAAGCTACCAAAAATGCTGTTCTTGATAACTGCTTGAGACATAAACAATACGTATAGAATATTGTTATAAATTTCAATTCATCTCTTTGTCCACAAAAGCTTCACCTTTCGTAGTCCAGGAGTAAATCCAAGTTTCATTTTCAATACATATGCTACTGTTTTTATGGCCAAAACTAGCATTTCAGGTAGGAAACAGATAGTCAAAACTCAACTGAATAATTTCACAATGGCAATATCATCAGAAGAAAAACGAAATACGACAAGTAGAAAAGAAAAGAATTAAATTAACGGAAAACAAACATAATACATATATTGTTAAACCACAATGAATACAACATCAAAAACAGTTCACTACATCAAATACGACATTGACTTTCACATGTGCAATAGTACAACAATGATATAATTATAATCGAATACAATTTCACCAACAATTTAGGAACAACTTTCACGAACAATGTTACAACATTTTAGACAAAGAGGAAGGAAAGGATGACACACTTTCTACATATATTTATATATATACACAAATCTCATTTGATTTTAAATTGCAAATTCAGCAAGGAATAACATTGCAACATCTTTGTGGTAAAAACAACTCCCGAAGTTGCAAAGTAAAAAAATGTTAAAAATTGACCAGTGCAAGCTGTCACATATTCGTGATTAATTGTTTTTTCTTTTGTTACTGCTTTAATTAGGCTCAAAGGTGAAAATATGCGATTGTGACTAACACTTTATCAGCCTCCTATTTGCTCATTTTTTCACGATTTAGTATTAAAAACATGTAATTCAATAGTTAAAAGCCTAACCTTTCCGAATGTTTAAAATTTCGTTGATAGAATGAGTAGTTAACGTACGATAGCGCGCCAAAGTTGGATTACCTTTTTTATACATCTGATGCATCGTATTCGCGATTTACGAGGTCACTGAATTCACAACGCAAGATTGAAAACAGTCAAAGCACGGTAATCCAACGCAAATTTATTCAAAATTAGTGTAATAAATCTATTTTAATATTTATACAGCTATTTATTGGGATTCCTATGGTTGCAGGGGCAAAGAGAGTGTTGCAGTGACACACAGACTTAAGGCAGGTTGTCTGTTGCATGGATTTAGTTGTTTAACCTGTAAAGTGTTTTGTTTAACCCCTTAGCTGTGTTGAAATCCGGCAAATGCTCTTTGGTAAAGCAACCATTTTTTTAAATGATGACAACTCGTGTATCAGCATGTTTTAATATGATAAAATATTTTCAAAATATATTGCATGCATATTAATATTATATGACTTGAGTAATATTTATCATTCTTTTCAAAATAAATATTGAGAAAGTAAAAATTACAAAATAAGAATCTGTTGAAATCCATGAGCTACATTTAAATTATATTAGTTCAATGTTTGATAAAATCCTGATCACGTTAGATTTAGTTGTTCAAGAATTGTTACTGGGTGTAATGATACTGCATGAAGCATTAATTGTGCAGGGTTTAATTGTGCAATGTTCTTGATGAAGCTATTGTTCCATGACTTAATTGTGTTTTAGAAAACGAAAACTACAAAGGCATGGAAAAGATTTGGTTTTTGCCAGACGCAAAATGAGTGTAAACGGCTGAAAACAGGTGAGGATCAATACAATGATGACAATAAAACATAGCAGGTGTAGAGGATGTTTGGGGGGTAAAAAAATCTTCTAGGCGGGTAGATAAGTAAGTTTTATTCATTAAGATAAATAAGTTAGACTTATTTAATTATTGGTAAATATGAAATGTATTTCCCTCCAAATAAAGTATAGTCTAGAACAAACGATTTCTCCATATGTTTTTGGGAGGTACGTATGAGAATATTCACTTCAAATATAATTCATCCTCAACCCCCCCCCTTTAGTAATTAATTTATGATCGGTCCCTTATTTCATACTACCAGGCAAGGAACTTTTCGGAGAAAACAACAATTTTACAACTGAAAAAAATTATGATGAATATGCCGAACACCCTGAGGTAATCTGCTGTGGATTAAACCTAGCCCATCTTTGATTAGCATCTATATACTATATGAAAGAACTTAGATTTGTACTGTATGTTGATAAAATGCCCTCCATTCATCATTCAGATTTAACAACACTCGGTACAACTGTCGTCATCAATGGAAAACGAAATATTTATGCGCTTAATGAAGCTCCAATCTACAACGTGCAAACTTGGTAGGAGCGTATACGTATAATTGGCAATAGGCCACTTGCAACAATAGACAAACTTGTGAACTACTTTTCGTTGTGAATATTAATACGTTTTTTTTGCCTTAGCGATAACCGGAAGCATTTTCCTTTTGACTCTGAACCGTTTCATTTCAATGGTAAGATCATCAAAATATCCCAGCATTGTGGCCTAAGATAAAAATACATCAATAAAAAAGGCTGCTACTTTTTTGTGTACCCAAGGATTCTCAATAACGCAGAGTGAAAGGCAAACTGAAACGTTTGCCCGAAGAAAAGAAGAGGTAACCATTGCGGCGCTATCAAAAAATTCTCGCCCATGAGGAAAAAAAGGAGCGCAACGACTGCAATTTTGGCTATCGATTTAACAACGCTCGATACAACAGTCGTCGTAGATGGAAAACGAAATATATATGCACCACTCATTTACATCGTGCGACTTGTTAGGAGTGAATAATTGATCATTTAAAACAAAGCACGATAATGAGTGATGAAACGTGATGCGTGAAAAATTTATAAGGCCGTAATTCGTCATGCTTCAAAAGATTTGTGAAGAACTGCGAGGACAGATATAGTGGTTTTGCAAAAAATCCTGGTTGTATATATATACAGTAGGAGGCAAAAGTTTGAGTCCAGTGACTGTATTTCATTGTTTTAGCAGCATATATTAATATTCTACAGAAAACCTTACCGATAATTGAACTACAAAAAAGTACATGAGTAAACAGAAAAATACATGCTGTACAACAACTATGAGATGCTATGATATTCATTTTACGTATGTTAATCTGCAAAAATGCATTACATATCAATGCTTAGTATCCCTCTTTTTTGCTCTTGAAATGACGTTTATTCTTGCTGGCATAGACTCCATAGGTTTTTTAATGTCGCACGTTCAATACCTTGCCAGCATTCGTTGACCACTTGCCTCAAGTCATCCTGGCTGGTGAGTCTGTGCCTCGCCCTTTTCCGGTTAAAACGGTTCTACAAGTGCTCCATGGGTTTCAGATCTGGAATTTGAGGTGGAAAGCCATGAGAACGAGATCACCAGAACGAGTTTGCTTCTAAAAGATTTCTGGCACATAGAAGATGTGCAGGTGCTTAGGGGATTATCATGTATAGTTAGACGCGCGATCATCTTTGTCCCAGATGAAATTCCATGTCCTTGAAGAATTGGATGATACTTTTCTTTAATTAGGATCCTATTAGCTATATCTTTCAATATTGCCAAACCGAGCATGACCGAAGAAGCTAAATGTTTGCTTGAGTAGGATTTAGTTTCTTCGAACCTCTCCAAGGTTAGTTGCATACCACCTTTTTAAATTCTCACTTTTTCTGCGATCTTACGAGGAAAGAATCCTTCAATACTTAATGCAACTATTTGTCCTTGTGCACCATCACTTTGCCCTTTTCCCCACCCATCTTGGGCAGCGTAAAGGAATAAGAACTTTATTTTTTATAATTTACATCATTAGGACCAAAACAGTGTGCAATTAATATGGTTTACAGTATTGAAACACTAATACGCATGTCTTAGCTCGAATACACTGCCAGGATTTAATAGTGGAATTCTACAACGACTGGACTCAAACTTTTGCCTCCTACTGTATATATATATATATATATATATATATATTAATATATATATATATATATATATATATATATATATATATATTTCTTATCATATTTATACGTAATGTATTTATTTTATTTAAATTTATATTATTATTAGTTATTCTTATGTAGATAATCCTTAATTATTTGGTTATTTAATTACTTCTATTTCTTCGACATTTAAAATTAGCATAATATTAATTTTCGTGCTGTTAAATGATATTTACACTGGCTACTTTTATGATTCTGTTCATGCAGCATTTTTTTAAGAAGCAGCCCAGTAGCATTGGGTGAGCATCGATAATTGAGGTTCACAACAACAAGTTAATATGCACGGTCTAATTGAATGCTGCACATCATAAAAACGTGGAAGTAAGTGACTGCATGTTTTCTTGACTGCATGTGACACTTTTGGTTGTGAATGTTAATACTTTTTTGC
Source organism: Dendronephthya gigantea (assembly GCF_004324835.1). Taxonomy (NCBI): domain Eukaryota; kingdom Metazoa; phylum Cnidaria; class Anthozoa; order Malacalcyonacea; family Nephtheidae; genus Dendronephthya; species Dendronephthya gigantea. The sequence continues at coordinate 190,840 of NW_021163250.1, read as the reverse complement.
CCTAGCGATAACAGGACGCATTTTCCTTTTGACTCTGAATCGCTTCATCTCAATGGTATAAAATCGTCAAAATATCCCAGCATTGTGTCCTCAGACAAAGATATATCAATAAAAAAGGCTGCTACTTATTTGTGTACCCAAGGATTCTCAATAACGCAGAGTGAAAGGCAAACTGAAACGTTTGCTTGAAGAAAAAAAAAGGTAACCTTTGGGGCGCTATATAACAATTCTCGCCCATAAGGAAAAGAAAGAGCATAACGACTGCAATTTTAGCTATTGATTTAACAACGCTCGATACCACAGTCGTCGTAGATGGAAAACGAAATATATATGCACCACTCATTTACATCGTGCGACTTGGTAGGAGTGAATAATTGATAATTTAAAACAAACACGATAATGAGAGATGAAACATGATGTGTGCAAAATTTATAAGGCCGTTATTCATCATGCTTCAAAAGATTTGTGAAGAACTGTGAGAACAGATATAGCGGTTTTGTAAAAATTCCTGGTTGTATATTTATAATATTTCTTATCATATTTATACGTAATGTATTTATTTTATTTACATTTATATTATTATTAGTTATTTTTATGTAGATAATCCTTAATTGATTCGTTATTCAATTACTTCTATTTCTTAGACACTTAAAATTAGTATAATAATAATTCTCTTATTGTTAAATGATATTTACACTGGCTACTTTTATGATTCTGTTCATGCAGCGGTAATTTAAAAAGCAGCCCAGTAGCATTGGGTGAGCATCGATAATTGAGGTTCACAACAACAAGTTAATATGCACGGGTCTAATTGAATGTTGCGCACCATAAAAACGTAGAAGTAAGTGACTGCATGTTTGCTCGACTGCATGTGAAACTTTTGGTTGTGAATATTAATACGTTTTTTACCCTAGCGATAACCGGAAGCATTTTCCTTTTGACTCTGAACCGTTTCATTTCAATGGTAAGATTGTCAAAATATCCCAGCATATTGTGTCCTGAGATAAAGATACATCAATAAAAAAGGCTGCTACTTTTTTGTGTACCCAAGGATTCTCAATAACGCAGAGTGAAAGAAAAACTGAAACGTTTGCCCGAAGAAAAAAACAGGTAACCTTTGCGGCGCTATCTAAAAATTCTCGCCCATGAGGAAAAAAAAGAGCGCAACGACTGCAATTTTGGCTATCGATTTAACAACGCTGGATACAACAGTCGTCATAGATGGAAAACGAAATATATATGCACCACTCATGCATTTACATCGTGCGACTTGGTAGGAGTGAATAATTGATAATTTAAAATAAAACACGATAATGAGTGATGAAACGTGATGTGTGAAAAATTTATAAGGCTGTTATTCATCATGCTTCAAAAGATTTGCGAAGAACTGTGAGGACAGATATAGTGGTTTTGTAAAAATTCCTGGTTGTATTTATATATTTCTTATCATATTTATATATCTTATATTTATATATTTTCAATAGCATTTATCGCATTTACATTTATATTATTATTATATAGTTATATTTATGTAGATAATCCTTAATAAATTGGTTAGTTATTTACTTCTATTCCTTTGACACTTAAAATTAGTATAATATTAATTCTCGTATTGTTAAATGATATTTACACTAGCTACTTTTATGATTCTGTTCATGCAGCGGTAATTTAAAGAGCAGCACAGTTGCATTGCGTGAGCATCGATAATTGAGGTTCACAACAACAAGTTAATATATGCACGGGTCTAAGTGAATGTTGCATACCATAAAAACGTACAAGTAAGTGACTGCATGTTTGCTCGACTGCATGTGAAACTTTTGGTTGTGAATATTAATACGTTTTTCTGCCCTAGCGATAACCGGAAGCATTTTCCTTTTGACTCTGAACCGTTTCATTTCAATGGTAAGATCGTCAAAATATCCCAGCATTGTGGCCTAAGATAAAGATACATCAATAAAAAAGGCTGATACTTTTTTGTGTACCCAAGGATTCTCAATAACGCAGAGTGAAAGGCAAACTGAAACGTTTGCCCGAAGAAAAAAAAGGTAACCTTTGCGGCGCTATCTAAAAATTCTCGCCCATGAGGAAAAAAAAGAGCGCAACGACTGCAATTTTGGCTATCGATTTAACAACGCTGGATACAACAGTCGTCATAGATGGAAAACGAAATATATATGCACCACTCATGCATTTACATCGTGCGACTTGGTAGGAGTGAATAATTGATAATTTAAAACAAAGCACGATAATGAGTGATGAAACATGATGCGTGAAAAATTTATAAGGCCGTTTTTCATCATGCCTCAAAAGATTTGTGAAGAACTGTGAGGACAGATATAGTGGTTTTGTAAAAATTCCTGGTTATATATATATTTCTTATATTCATACGTAATGTATTTATTTTATTTACATTTATATTATTATTAGTTATTTTCATGTAGATAATCCTAAATTAATTGGTTATTTATTTACTTCTATTTCTTCGAAACTTAAAATTAGTATAATATTAATTCTCGTATTATTAAATGATATTTACACTGGCTACTTTTATGATTCTGTTCATGCAGCGGTAATTAAAAAAGAAGCACAGTAGCATTGCGTGAGCATCGATAATTGAGGTTCACAACAACAAGTTAATATGCACGGTCTAATTGAATGTTGCGCACCATAAAAACGTAGAAGTAAGTGACTGCATGTTTGCTCGACTGCATGTGAAACTTTTGGTTGTGAATATTAATACGTTTTTTACCCTAGCGATAACCGGAAGCATTTTCCTTTTGACTCTGAACCGTTTCATTTCAATGGTAAGATCGTCAAAATATCCCAGCATTGTGTCCTGAGATAAAGATACATCAATAAAAAAGGCTGCTACTTTTTTGTGTACCCAAGGATTCTAAATAACGCAGAGTGAAAGGCAAACTGAAACGTTTGCCCGAAGAAAAAAAAAGGTAACCTTTGCGGCGCTATCTAAAAATTCTCGCCCATGAGATAAAAAAAGAGCGCAACGACTGCAATTTTGGCTATCGATTTAACAACGCTGGATACAACAGTCGTCATAGATGGAAAACGAAATATATATGCACTACTCATTTACATCGTGCGATGTTAATCTAAATAGTTAGATCTTTAGCTTGAACTCCACTTTGATGAATATGCTTTGATGAATACATGATATGATTTGTCAAGGGATGTGTTGGCCGCGTATTCACCAACTGGAAAGTTTAAAATAATGTATATGTAATTACTCTGACTAAGAATAATGTATATCTAATTACTAGTACTGGGATCATGTACATCTAATTAGCTGAAAGTCTGTCAGATTGAAAGGAGGATTGGAAGTTCCTTGCTTGTGTTTGTGGCATTGGGGCAGCAAATGCTGTGTATGCCTACATATGGTGCAAATGTGCTCGTCTGGACCGATGTGACACCACAAAGCATTGGTCTATTTTGGACCCTAACAATGGTGCACGGACAGTAAAAGAGATTGAACAATATGCCAAATCCAGAAAACTCAATTGTAAATCCAAGCCAATTTTCCCTTTCATTCTCCTTAGCCATGTGGTAATCGACACCCTTTATCTCTTCTTAAGAATTTCTGATAACCTGATTGGAAACTTGATACGGCAGCTCAAAATTTGTGATTCAATTGAAAAAAAAAATCAAATTTTCAGATGGTTTTCAAAGAGAAAAATACAGACATATGGCTAGATATGAAAAATTCTTGCAAGAATTGGGCATACCATTTTCTTGGTACATTGGCAAAGAAAGCAAACAGTTGGAGTACCGAGACTTAACAGGACCAGAGAAGGTAAAGCTTTTCCAAAAAATTAATATATCCTTTCTACTGCCAAATTCAGAAAATGCTGACACAATCCAGAAAGTTTGGGATGGGTTTTGGAACATTAGACAGGATTTGAAAAAGGATTTTAATTCTATTGAGGTAATTGCTCTCAAAAGCAAGATCACCTCCTGGTTGGAACTATACTTGACGATATACCTGGCAAAAAATGTAACACCGTATATCGATCCATGCCCTGTATGCTCATGTGCCCGAGTTCCTAAATCTACACTCCAACCTAGAATATTTTACACAACAGGGCATGGAAAAATACAACGATATTACATCCAAAAATTTTCTCAGGTCTAGTAACCATCGGAGTATCTCTGCACTTGAACAGATTTTCTTGAAAAAGAACAGAGTTCAATATTTAGAAACAACTGGCTGTGCCAGGGTTAAGAATAATTATACCTGCTTTAATTGTAACAATCCCGGACACACAATGAAAACATGCTCTGAGGTATGTAAGAATTGTAATAGCTCAATTTGTTGTTCACACCTGGTAAAGCAGAATGGCAAATATCACCCTAAGTGCACAGTACTTACTAATGATACAGCTAGTGGTCAATGTAACTGATTTGCAAGTAATGGGGGTTGCACCGTTGCACAGCTATTGGGGATAACACAAACACCTTGTATATAATAAGCACACTATATATAAATTTGATTTTTTGTTTCGCAATGAGAAAATGAACTATTATTATACAATTGATCTCATTAAATCTTGTGTCTTCGTTTATATTGTACATTATTTCCACTATTTTTCACGAAAGTAAAAACCAACTGAGTGCAGCCTTCGATTTCAGTTTTCACATGCTTGCTCCCTACAATCTTGTACTCAAGTAGTGAAGACTTTCTGCCCAACCAAAATTTCACAGTTCCTTCGACAATGAAGCAAAAATCTCCACGAATATTTAGAATTCGTTCGTCCCATTTCTGCCCAAGAATATCATCAAGCTCGCGGTTTACTGATAAAGTGTAAATAAACCTTCCCCTTTCGGTAAAACCCTTTGAGACGCTACCAAGTACACGTGTAAACACATCCTCACTAGCATCAAACTCTAGGCGAACATCGGCGCGATTACAGCTAACCGATGCCGAAACTATGCAATGCTTTGTTCAAGGACTACGTCAAGATCTGAAAGAGCATGTTATTTTGCAGTTACCAGATACATATGCCGCCGCTGTTGATGCAGCGCGTTTGAAAAATTCGCTTTCACGCCCAGTAACTTCAGCTCTATGAAGTCCAAGTTCGCGTGCCTTAACGCCTATAGATTTTGTTTCGTCGCACTCGACAGCACACGTCGAGACCGCACGTAATACTCATTCTGACTATGAGGTTGCAAAACCAAGTTCAGTCAACGCCGGCCAACATTAGACCGAGAATGGGGCCGACACAAATAGTTCCAAATGCTTATAATGCTTCGCGTAATCGACGCACCACGGATGGTCGAGAAATTTGTAATCGTTGTAATAGAGTAGGGCATATTGCAAGTCGTTGTTTTTTAAACTTGGATCGTTCAAGTTTTTCACAAGACCGCACAACTTTTAATTCACCCAGAAGTACATTATTTCAACCACAACGTAGTCAACACTACACACCGGGGCAAACTACACGAAATAATTTTAATCAAAATAACCCAAGATCAAACCTTTATTCAGGAAGGTCTACCCGTTTTCCAGCATTACCTCTGCCTGCTCCCCCACCACCTCCCTTGAATGCTTCACAGCAAGAGAGTGCATATGTATCTAGTCAATATCACGTTAAACCTTGTTTTCTCTTTGCACGAAAACGTTCTGCTCCAAACAATGCATTTGCATCACTTCGAAAAACGTATTACCTCACTGTAACTGGAAAAATCGAAGGCATTGATGCGAATATTCTCATTGATACGGGTTCCGCTATTACTGTAATTAATCAAGCTTTCTGGGAGAAAATTCGGCAAAATTCGAAATTGGCTTTAGGAACATCAGGGCAGTGTAAAACAGCGCAGACCGCGAGTGGCGAAATAGTTCAGGTTTTAGGTGATGTAAATCTGGAATTCTACTTAGGTAACGCTAGTTATATGGTAAAAACATGTGTTTTACCTAAACTTCATTATATGGCTATTTTGGGAAAGGATTTTCTTTAGCATTTTGATTGTATTATAGATTTTAAATCTCGTTATCTCAAAATCGCTCGCGATAATTTGGTTATGTTTAATACGTCTGGTACGCAGGGCAAAACTGAGACTACCGACCACGAGCCAACAGGCGAAACAACAAAGGACCCATTACCATTCACCCGTTTCACCTATTCTAAAACGCTTAAAGCGTTAGTTCTAAAATTTAGAATTGTGCTTTGATGCGTCACCGGAATGTTGCCTGTGCATTCCGTGAAGTATAACAACTAGTACCCAGTAGTACGCAGTGTGTGGTCCTCAGAGATTGATATGGAAAGCCGTAACTGTCTTAAGTGATCAAAAAGCATTTTACGCGGTGCTTCGATCATTATACGGGGTACTTTGAACATCATACGCGGTGCTTTTAATATTTTACGAGGTGCTTTTAATATTTTACGCGGTGCTTTTAATATTTTACGCGGTATTTTTATCATTTTACGCGGTGCTTTTAGTATTTTACGCGGTGCTTTCATTATTTTACGCAGTGCTTCAAATATTTTACGCGGTATATTATCGATATGTCGTGCTTTTACCTTTCTACGCGGTGCTTTTATCATTATGTGGTGGTGGTTAGATCGGGATATACCGGATATTGTCGGATTTTATCGGACGCTCGGCGGAAATGAACATCGACACCTGAAAGATCCAATTTGCAACTGACTACCCGCCATTTTTACATTTTTATGTATGCCGCCATCTTTGTCATCTACGATCACGATATTTATCTTACATGTTTTGGGATGGATGTTATTTTACAAGAAGTTGGTTTGGGAACACTTATTGATAGATTTAGAGAAGAACGCATTGATCTGGAGGCGCTAGTTTCACTAACTGACACGGAATTGAATCGTCTTGGCGTAAATACAATTGGCGAACGAGCTCGTTTACGCGAATCATGCCGCAAGAAACTGGCGAGTCAATCTATAAATACTAATCAAAGTCATTGTTCCGTTTTGGCTCGAGAACGATCGCTGCTGTTTTCTCCCAGCACATCATCTTCCCGAAGAACAACATCGGCAGAAAGAAACAAAAAGACGACTAAGAAACGACCATGGACAGTGCAGTTTTTGTGCCTTGCAGATAAATACACTTCGAAAGTCCCATCGGCATCCGAAAAGCAGATCCTATATAAAGCTGGTTTGGGTGTTAAGAAAATTAAATTAGACCTCGATGACGATGAAGAAAAAGTAAAAAATAAGGTTACATCTGATGCTAAAGACGACCTGACTCAAACCGTGATGGGCTTTCCACAGTTGCGTTCTGCTGCAACCTCGTACCCAGGGTCTTTACTCGTGGGGAGAAAAGACCCTGGTTGCCGCTGGTCACGTGGCACCCAGATTCTGGGTGCTAAATTGAAATTTTCCTGTGGGAGGGGTGGGAGAGGAGCGTACGTTTGTTATCGGAAAATTTTCCTCGTAGTATTGTGTTTTGTCCTTCGCAAAAAGAAAAAATATACATAGTTCACGCTTGAAGATTTTGTGTTATTGCAATTCAATAACACTGCCATGGCCTCAGAAGAATGGAGTATTAAGTTACATGTTAATCATGGAATTAGATCAAATTTCAAAAGAATACTCATTCAGTTTTCGCCAATGGCTAGTAAAGGCACGCCAAAAAAGTACTACAAGAATCCATCTAAATCGTCGGTCAATATCTCGCGCTGCAGACTCTGTAATTCTGTTGGTGATCCGAGGCATTGTAAAGGTTTGTTTCGGGACTCTAACGTCGCGATTTTACGTGACGTTGAGACTATTTTCGGCGATAAGTTGCCACAAAGTAGCAACCTTCCGCACTTGATCTGTCGGCCATGTGAGAGAAGACTAAAAACTGCTATACTGTTAAAGAAAACAATTTACGAAACGCAGCAACAACTACAAGAAGAAATCCGTGCCAAACGTTGTGTTGAGATATCGCCGTCGGTCGATAAACCAGCACCCAAAGTTCGAGCAACTGGGATTACGCGTCGACGCAGTATTGATTTTGACATCGCTACCTCTGAAAGCGCAAGTCCTACAACATTACCTTCACAAGTAAGTGTTCTTTATTTTGCGTGTAATGCTGTTTAATTCTAGTATTTTGATATTTTTCTTGTAGAATATTTAGCGCTATTAATGAGGCGTGATATTCACAAATGATTAATATTTAATCATGGTCATGAATAATAAGATCTATATTTGGTTCATACTTCATAGTAATTTTAATTTATAGTGAAATGTTTCGAAATTGATATCTTTTAAAATATATTCTAATTTGCCTATTTAAAGGAAGGTGAATTATTGGATTTGGCTAAGGCAAATCAAGAATTGATTGAGGTTGCCAGAAGAAGTGAACCATCTGTTCTCAGGCAAATATCCTATGATGGTATGTCAGATGAGGGTTGGATGTCGGAAGTGTTAGAAGAGATGGCAACCAGATGTCCAGTTGTGAACAAAATACTGCTATCTCTGATAGAAAGCAGCATCTATCCGGGGAAGAAGAATCCTGGCATCTGCTTAATTTATGGCATCATAATGTTCTTAAGATGCCATGAATTGAGTAGAATTCAGAGAATAAACTCGGTTTTGTTGGTACAAGGTCAAGCATCTGTTAATGTAAGTCATTACATTTTCATGCCCAAGTAATTTTTTGTGTTGTTAAATATGTTATGAAATATAAAGTAATCTAAATACTTAATTAAGCCCTCTGATTAAAACTATCCATATTGGAGCCACATCAACAGTATGAAAAATTGCTATGAGACAATGAATTCTGCTTAACTGCTGTAAATAAAATTGCTTAGGCTTCTAGCTTTAGGCAGTTGCCAGGCAGTTAAATCAATTTTGTGCATGTGTGGCCAAATGAACGAGATCACCAATGCACTGATAGGATATGCCATATGCATGGTTAGGATTTACAAGTGTTTAGTAAATAAAGGGTTTTTAGCATATGTAGTCAGGTAATACTGAAATTATTTTACACACAGGCTCATCATGTCCTTCATTGTACTGTAACACTAACAGCTGACTTAACTAAATATTACCATTCAATTCTGTTTGTGTATTTAGAACCAAAAATTCTGAATTTGCATTCTTATTGAATGCTGTACCTGTTTTAGAATGATTGACAACTGATCTTGTAGCCTTGTATGTGATTCCTGATTCTTTTGTACCTTCTCCCCAGAATTCAACATTTGTTTTTTTGATCATCTGTTATTTAGTGTATTGCCAAATTGAATAAATATGGGCTATGTCTTGAGCCCACCAAAAAGTACAAGATCCTTGACGATGTTGGAAAACATTTACTTGACCGTGCCACAGAGCTAGTGAAGTCTGGTTACAAGTTTGTCTACGTATTAGACAATATCGACTGGGAAGAAAAAGCACATGATATGAGGCAGGATATTCAAAACCGTAGCGTTCATGCAGTTGCTTCCAGTATTGTCTTTAATCGAGTACCAGACCAAGGCTTTTCTGACTCTGGTCCACAGCAGGATCTCAGGAAAATCAATGCCAGGGATGTGGTGGCTGTAAATGATTCAGAGCTAAAAGAGATACGAAGTCGGTACCAGGTCATCATTGCCAAAATTTTGTTTGAACATTTACCATCCTTCGCCATGTTTCAACCATTTACCCCTCAAACCACCAAATGTGTTTATTCCAAAGAATTATCCGAAAAATCTGAGGTTGTCACAATGCCAGTACTTATGAAAGATGAAAAGAAATACTCGGACTGTGTTGATGTTTTGGACCAACTTGAGAAGTGGACTCGTGAAATATATTCATCAGCTGGACTGTGTGCACCAGAGCCTGAAGAAAACTGTGAAAGTACACCTGCAATTGGAACAACATCAAGACCTGATCAACCTGCCTCACATGTCCCACCAGCTGCATCTGAGAGTGATCCATTGCATGGTGTGAAAGTACCATGCTTTGGAGATCAACTCACCCGTGTTAGATTTGCTGGGGCAAAAGATTTACGTGCTGGGTGCCATTCAGCCAAGCAGAGGTTGGATCATCTCTATCCCTTTTGCATTGTTGACTGGCATACGAAGAGAAGTTATCTTAAGGTATTGTAGTGTATAATTGTCTACTCCTATAAATTATTTTGCGCCTGTAGTTTTATTTGCACCCATGATTTACACTGGTCTCTGCAAAATTAATGTATCAACACTGGTACTGCAATTGGGTAGATTGTGTCGAATACTAAACAGGTATGTCCTTGGAATATTTGTCTTCTAATATTTCATTTACTGCTTTTCAGACTGTTTTTAAGAAATTATATCTCAATTCTGGAAGGGAAAAGGGTACACTTCGCTTCTTCAGGGAAAAGCTAAACAGGAGAAATGTTACAGCTGATGTCAAACACTATGAGGATTGTGAGCAGCTGTTTTTCAGTGTTGGTAAGTGTTTTGTTATCGAAGCCCTTTTGGAGTTTTTCCAAATGGGTGATGCAAAACACAAGCCAACAGCAAACGGTCCTCATAGTGTTTATGTTCTCAGTGAAGAGTACCAGAAGAGCTACCTCAACAATACCCTGGACAAATTCCTCAATGAGTATGTTTTTGTTGGTGATGATGAGACTGTGGCAACTGATGATGAGACTACGTTATCTGGTGATGATGAGACGACTGATGGTGTTTGGGCCTACAGTATAAACATCTTGAAGTCATTCCTTCTGCTGGCAGATATAAAGGATGCTGTTGCAACAGGTAATGGTGAGTACCTGTGTGTGTTAAGAAAGCAGCTGTTACAACATTTCTTTTCCACTTCTGGTTTTAATGAGTTTGCAATTGAAATGTTCATCAATATTTTGCAAACCAAAGTCCTCTTATCAGAAGCTGAAGCCCATAGATGCAAATGGGCTGCTACTGTTAATTGGAAAGGTGGGAATGGAAAGAACATTGAAATTGATCTATTTCAAGAGAACCGCAACTGCGAGATGAAAAAACTGATTCGTTCTATGGGGGCTAACAAAACTGAAAAGGCAATCGAAAGGGCAAGCAAAGCATCAGGAGGAGTTTCGAAAATTGTGGAGGCATTCGAAGGTCAGGTGAATATTCGACCAAAGTCATCAGGCCACACACACAAGTCGTCAGCTGATGATGAACAACTGATAGGGAAAGATTTGAGGGCATTAAGACCATTTAGGAAGGAAGAGGGTAGGATGTTTGAGACATTTGGAAATATCTCGTGTGATCCACTACACTCATTCAATGAAGAAAAATTCAAGGAATGGATTGACAGGCATAAGAACAACATTCTCATGCATTACCCAGTGTTTGATGACAGAGAACAATCAACTGAATGATTAATTTTAAAATAAAAACATTATAATAGCACTTGTGCAGTGTTTTCTTTTATGCTATTGTCTTTACCTGCAACACTTACGTGATGCAATATATTTGCTTTACACCAAAATGAGGTTTAGTGATGAAGACAATAACATAAGGGAAAACCTGCAGAAGTACTATTGCTATATTTGGGGGAAATTATTTGAGACTGAACCATTTGAAACCCATCACCTCCTAATACAATTTAACTACCCATATCACAATTTAACCATGGTACACATATGCCAGATTGATATACTCATTGGCACTGGCACTGTTCTGTTGTTGAGTGATATATTCTACCAGTAAAATACTAAAGTAAGGTCTGTCTGGGTGCATTGGGACTCAGTGGTTTCACTGGATTCATTAGTGTGTAAATAGACTTATATGTATTATGCCATATATTAAACTTTGTTACATATAAGATAATTTAATTTAATACTTTTAGTATATACAGTTGTTGTCAAAAAGGTTGTATATATATATACAGCCGCTGTCATTAATGTTGTCCAAATCAGGTATATCAATATACCTGTCATGTGACTTATTGGTATGCACCAACTCGAGTGTGCTTGCTATGTAAATATATCTGCTATGCGGGTGCTTCATACATTTACATATCAAGCACACTCGAGTTGGTGCATACCAATAAGTCGAACAAAAGTTACGCATATCGTCTTGCATATCAACTCTATTCTTACCAATATCTCTGTTATTGTAATATAGGCTAGCTGTTGATGGCTTGCCATCCCTTCCAGCACGCCCAGTCTCTTGAAAATATGCCTTGACTGAATATGGAGGTCCAACATGAATCACCTGACGTATATTAGGTATGTCCACACCCATTCCAATGGCAACAGTTGCAAAAACCACCCGAATAATACTTCTTTTTGAGCAAAGCTGTTTCAAAATCTCTTCTTTCATTTGGTCAGTTTGTGGTGCATGGAACTGAGCAAACAACCTATTTGATGGGGTTGGTTTAGCACCTGGAGGGTAATACTGTTGGGGACCAAGAATATGCTCAAACAATTTATATGCAAATCCACATATCTTTAAGGGTGTATACACAATTGTTAAAGGATATTGATTCTTTTCTTGGAGAAGACCAATTGCAATTGGCTCCAAAATAGACTTGACAGCATCAATGTCTTGTCCAGATCGAAATATTTTACTGTAAAAAATATTTTTCCTATCTGGATTGGCAACAATAGAAATGCAATTTTTCAATCCAAGTGAGTCCTGAATAGCCTTCATGTCCATCCTATTAGCTGTTGCAGTCATGGCAAGACATGGGACATCTGGGAACAATGCACATAATACTCCCAGTTTTCCGTAATCTTTCCTAAAGTCTTTCCCCCTACAGTACGAAACAAAAATGTCATAGAATTTGTTTAGTGAAGCATCCATTTTTTTCCAGATGGCTACCCAAATTTTACACATGGTATACTAGAAAATCTGTTTACTAATATTGGAATTTTCATTTTTCAAAATACTAACCATTCCACTATACAATGAGCCTCGTCTACGACAATAGCAACAACATTCTCTTGGTAGATATTGCTCAGCAATAATTCCCGTCCATATTTACTGGAAATCAAAGTCTCTGGATGCGCAAAAACAATGTTATAAGCTCCAACACGTAAATTGTTCTCTTCGCACAGACTGAAATCGACATCTACATCATCGTTCATATATTCCTCGTCAGAATCAAGTTCCCGACTTCTCGGCTCTTTCACATTCAAAACGGACGCTCGGATTCCACTCGTACTTAAGCGAGATATTTGGTCACTCGTCAAGGAATTAAGAGGCGATACAACGATGACTATTGAATCTATCTGTTCCGTTGAAATACTCGATTTCGAACTAGAACCGCGCAATTTATGTTTCGCGAACAACAGTACAGGCGTAAGATGGAAGATCAGAGATTTTCCATATCCCGTTGGTAAAACGCACATAACATCCTTTTGCAAGTAAATACTCTCAAGACAGATAACTTGCTTTGGTTTTAAGGTAATTTTTTTATATAAACTATTTAAAACCGCAAATTCCAAGCACGAGAAAAAGGCAATGTATTCCAACATGGCGACGACAGCAGAAATGACAGCTAACAAGTGGAAGCATGTAATATGATACTTTCTCCACACCCCCTGAGGCGATGCAATTTTTATAGGCCACGTGACCAGCGGCAACCAGGGTCTTTTCTCCCCACGAGTAAAGACCCTGGGTACGAGGTTGGTTCTGCTGGTGGTTTTGAAATGATGTTATGCATGCCCAACTGCAGGGATCTATCTGTCATCAACTCATCGTGGTCAGCAAGCGACCTCAAAGCTTCCCTAGGCGGTGGACAAGCTAAAATTTATCTAAGGCCTATTCAACAATCACTTTCAACAACACCTGTTGGTAAAGATACCAATATTTCTTCTATTAAAGAAACGTGCAACCTTTGCCAACAAGAGTTCTTGGTTAAAGATTTGCGAAGTCACATATGGCTTTGCTCAACTAAATTAATCAATGACAGTCCTGATGACAATGCTGGCAATAGTACCAGTGGTAACAGTGGTGAGTTAAGTGTAAACCCTGTGAGAAATGCTGATGAGGACTCTGGCACTAGTACTAGTTATGAGCCGATTGAGAGCCATGTGAGAAGTGATCCTGCTTCAGAGGCTGACCTCAATTCAAGAACAAGAGAACAGCAAGGTTCCTTCAATGCCAATGACCATTCTCAGAGAGAGGAAATCATCATAGATGATAATGATGAGAACATAATGGTGACACACCATGAAACAGAAGAAAGCAGGCAAGATGTTGGAGGTAATGTTGATGGTATATTTGGTAGCAATCATTCTTTAGAAGATGCTGTTGAGTCAACTTTAAAATATTGTGAGCAACATGAAGTTGTCAACCCCGTCGAGATTTTGAGATCCCTCCAGCTCAATGTGGTCTATGGTAGAGCTCTTGATGTACAGGATCCTTCAACCGTATGCGAAGGGGAAACCAATTTTATTTTGGTTGACAGAGATAACCTACTGGAGACTGCTTTTGATGAAATTAGCAGTATCACTGACCTGAGGAGAACATTAGAAGTTCAGTTTTATAATGAGGTATTGAATGATTATTATGCATATTGATTACTACGCATATTTATAATATTAAAACTGAAATGGTACTAGGGATATTCTCATGTTCATGTCATTGTCATATAGGTTGCTGCAGACTATGGTGGCCCCAGAAAAGAATTTTTTAGGTTGATTCTCCGTCAAATAAAGGAAACATATTTTGACCATGGGTTAAGAGAAATGCTTTCTGATAAATATTTGCCTGTTGGAATAGTCTTGGGTAAGTAGTGACATGAGTTTGAAACATGTGCACAATATAGTAGATAGTGATTATGATAGGTTCAAGACTTCAAGTCATGCCTCAGGGGCCATGCCTGCAATTTATCACACACAATTTTTTTAGTTGGTGTGTAGGTTCTGCTGTAGGTTCATATAAGAAAATTTTTTGATTTACTATGATTACAGTATGTTAGCTCTTTTATCAGGGTTCTAAAATTATTAAACATAATTATAAGACAGGTTCTGAAATTAAATGAGAAAGTGTTGGTCCTTTAAAAGTAATGATCCAAGTAGAGCATGTTTACTATTCTCATAAAAATATAATTTAGTGCTGTACCATCTCTATATATAATATTAAAATCCTGACATTATTCTTTGTTGTTTATAGGCCTTAGCATTCTCCAAAATGGAAAAATGCCAAATTTTATATCAGAGGAAATAATCCAGTGTATATTTTCTAAGGATAATCCATCGTCCCCTTGTGTACTCCAATTACGTGAAGGCCTCAAGAAACTTGGGATATATCAGGTAAAATTTTGCAGACATTCAAGTCAAAATCTTGTTAAATACCTATAATTTATGTACATGGAAGTATATTCTTACACTGTAGATTGGATGTCGACTAGCAGTATTTCTGAATCTTTTAAGACCAGGACCAGCACAACCATTGACTTTCAGGAAGGTTGTATGGTTACTTCAACCAAACTTTAGTGAAGCTGGTTCAAATGCCCGAAAATTTGAAAACGAAGTATATGCCCAACTCACCAAATATCTTAGAGAAGCTTCAAGTAAGAAAATAGTAAACCGCCTATAATCAAAGACAAAAATTTAATTTGGTCAACGGTGGTATATCTATAATTCTGACTCGTGTTATTTTTCTTTGTATTTGCAGGCGGAAGACGAAATGGTGTAATGTTGAGTGATGTGTTACAGTTTGTCACAGGGGCTGATGATGAACCAGTATTGGGATTTGCAATGCGTCCGACGATAAGAATTCAAAATGGCAGCCAGACCGCCTAAGCGATTCAAGTCATGTAAACTTCGAGTGCGCTCAGTTTCGACGAGTGGCAGGACAACTACCAGGAAAATCACCCTGAAGAAATCAAATTCCTCTGATTCCTCTAAATTAGAGTCAAATTCAGCGCCATCACGTACGAAAGAACAAGATATTCGGCCTGAATTTGATAGCAATGACCTGTGTGATAATATCAGTGATAATATGGAACAAAGCACTTGCGTAAGAGATTATCAGACCCGACGAGAAAAAGAATACGAAGGCTGGCAAGAGATTCGGGAGTTGCTTTTAGATGGTCGAATTGAAGAAGAAGAGTTTCTTAGCGAAGAAAAATGTGTTAAGTGCAGAGTAGCTGAGGTTACAATTCGTTGTAACGAATGTGGACATAACACATATTTTTGTGAGAGTTGTGCAAACAGCACTCATGATACCTGCAACTACTTCCACGTGTTAGAGAAGTTCAAGGTATTTACGCAATCGCATAAATATTTCATAATTAATGAAAAGGATGCTTTACTCATTATCAATACAGAACAAATCATAGAGATGGTTATTGGATATTTGATTTTGAAAAATTCACCCTAATATTAAACCTCAGATTACTTTTTTATTATTTCCGAAAGGAGTTATTTTATTTGTTATAATGCAGGTGAAAGAGGAAAAATACCTTGAATAATTCCTGTTATTACTGTAATATAAAAGTTAATTGTATATATACTATTAAATGTTGCATTTTTATTTCATTCATTCCTAGGATGGTTTAATTCTGCCATATTTCCCAAACCACAATGTACTTGCAGGGAGACATCAAACACACTGTCCAGGAGCTGTTTCAAGGAATGTTATTTGCATAGATCAATATGGTATGTTTATAGGCCATGAATCAAGTTATTGAACCTTCAGAAAATATTACTTCATGGTACATGTATTTATTACATAAATGCCTGTGGTGGAAAGGTTGGGTTTACTGCCTATTGGCCAATAATTGCTGTTTTGTTTGCTTTGGGCTTCTATGTGTGTTCTTAATTCTTAGGTAGACAACATCAGAAGAGAATCCTATTTTGTGATTGTGAGAAGGATGCAGTCACATTAATAAGATTAAAGCTGTGGCCAGGCAGTGCTTCTCGCCCTTCCTTAGCATTTCATCTGAGATTAATGGAGTTGGCAGAGACTTTACTACTTGAGTGTCATGTATCCCTTCGAAAATTTTGTGATGTATTGGGAATATTAACAAAGTCTTCACCTTTACCATTATGGGTAGGTCTACATGTATTTTTTAGTATAAGAATGTCTACCTCAAATTTCTATTAACTTTTTGAAACATGTTTTATTGTTATGTGAAATGCATTGTTCAATACAGATTTCTTGACTGTCTGTGAAGCACCATGTAAATAATTTGTATGAATGTATGAAAAAACATTTTTGTCTAAATGGTTTAAGTTCCCAAGCTTGCTTTGGTTCTGTAGACCATCGGGCATATTGTACCGTATATATATTTTTTATTTATTTTATATAGTGTTCCCATATATTTTCCCTCTTTAGTGGAGAAGCTATTGTGTACATGAAAAGTAAACAGAATATTGTGTACAGTAACAGTTAAATGAGGTGAAGCTTAATTATGTGTATAAATTCAATTTATTGTAGGTTAAGAACATGTACTCAACTCTGAATAGTGATTCATTTGATGAATTTCGGTATGTGATTTCCCAAACATTTATATATTGCTATTGTGTTGCTGACAGTAGATGTCTACCATGAATGTCCCCCTGTAGTACTCATTTGTGCAAGCACAGATTGTGTTAATCTAAATTTTTGGCAGGTACCATCAGCATTTGTTGAGAAGTAGATACCCCATGGTAAAGCAACACATCAGTTGTCAGGGACAAAATCTATGTCCTCTTTGCCCCAAGGTACAAATACGGTACTATAGAATTGTCTATGTATGTGTCAGTGAGTATGAATACTGTACATTTGTATGTAACAGCTAGGCAAGATAAAAGTTTGAACACTGTTCAAAACGAAGCGAAATAAAGTTCTTTTTCTTTCCATCTTATTTTAACAGGCCAATGAAGCTGGAACATTGATTGAATCAATGGACGCTTGCTTTGGTCTTGTGAGAAAGAAGTCCTCTGGTAAAGCATCCTTCGCACCTAGGCACCCATGCACAATGTTTTTTGATCAAGAAAAAGTTGACAACTTTGTTGAGAGTTACACATTGAAGGCAGAGCAAGCAAAAACTGTAAGTGACAAAATTATCCTCATTATCAAAAAATCGACCATATGTACCAATGATAGACTCTTTCTCAAAATTGCCTTAAATTTAAAAGTGAAACTGGATGCGGGATTCATCCATGTACATGTACTGGTGCGATAGCGCCTACCTCCAGGGGCTGGTTGTATAAAAAGGTAGTTAACTTTTAACCATAGTTAGTTGCAGAATTAGCCAATCAGAATAATGCATTATGCCTTTTATTCGCCCATTTTCTGATTAACTACAATTTACACTGTAACTACCTAAAATGTAATTAAGAGTTTTATACAACCCACCCAAGAAGAATACCCTGTTATTATGAAATTTTTGTATTGAACACTTTAAAATTGATGTACCTTTCCTTTTTGTGGTGAATTTTAGGATTGCAATGAATTTAAAGCTGGGGAGGTGAACAACATGTTAAGGTCCAAAGGCAGGAACAAATTATATGATGTGAAAGGTGTTTTTGGTCGTGTCTGCCGACATGATTATCCTAAAGCATTTATGGATATAAAGCATGGGGAAAGGTAAGTATTGCATGATGTATTGCACTCTAAAGTGATGTTTTGCACCCTAAAGTGGTATATTGCACCCTAAATCTCTCCACGTGATGGACAGGGTTCGTGTACTTAATTTGGACCTCCTTAGTACTGCGCATTAGGATAATCTCAAATATGCACTGAATATGTATATGAGTATTGTGTGGACGATGCAGTATCCCAAAGCTTGTTGCACTGCTAGTAATTATGCGTCATTTTTCTACAGAATTGCGTATTCAGTTTTCAGCATTCAACATCTGCTGGACAATTCTAACGAAAATTGTACAATAAAGGTCATGTATGACATTGCATGTACTTTGAATGCACATTTGAAGGTTAGTGAGGAAACTATACGTGACGTCTGTGTTTCAAAAGTTCGTCTATTTGTCCTGCTTGTGTATGACACTATTAGGCTCACGTCAATTCGAAAAACCATTTAGCTACAATGCTTTTTGTCATTTTTTTAGAAAAATGAAAGACAAGATTTACTAGAAAAGGTCACTTTTGCAATTCCCATTTTTCACTGCTACGGACACAAGTCAACATGCCAGGTACGTGTATTTACATTTCAAATGGTGTGTTGCCTACTTCAGCGAGAAGATAGCCATCTAAAAAGTGTCACGTAGATGTGTTTCCGCTTCTAGATACAGTATAGCCCTAGAAGACAATTGGGATATGGGTTGACAGATGGTGAAGGGGTAGAGAGGCTCTGGTCATTTCTTCGGAGGTTCTCTGCAATGACCAAAGAAATGAACACTGGTCGGCGCATTGATCTATTGACTGATGCATTGCTGCATTACTCCACTCGTCAACGTCAACAGTTTGGTAAAGCTTTTGTTAATTAATTGTTTCATCTATGTAAAATTACCAAATAGAAAGCTCACAACTGTGTATTTCTGAGTTACTGTATGGCAATGTTTTGGTAATGTCTTATCACGTCTACAGTACATACGTACACAGACACACTCTACAGTATACTTATATATGTTTCCTCTGCTAAACACCACACAGTGGCGTTGAGAAACTAACCTTGCACAACATGAACATATTAATATGTTCTCCCCTCTCGTCTTTGATGACAGTACAGTATTTCAATTACATACCTGTAATTGTAAATCTAGATCCGGCGCTGTTTGCGGTCAGCTGCTGTACACTTGCGCTTACTGGTTTGAAGTTTACACTTCTGCAAGTTGTTTCATAGATTTTAGAGCGCTAGAGCATTTTCAGCAGCATGAAGAACTGAAGGTATAACTGTAATAATCAAATTGTTATACAGGATCTGCACTGGCAGGGAAGCTGAAAAGGGTTCCAGAACTGATGTCCAATACACTGTCTCAAACTCAGGAGCTTTTTTCAAGGCTAGATGTTTCGTATGACCCAGAAATAATAGAAGTATGGATCAAGGAAGAGGAGAAATTAATTAATGAAAAGAATGGTGTGTTGGTAATACTGTATGCATGTTTACAAAAAAGTCTATGAACTTCTGCTCTCTCATATAGATTAACAATTTTCATAGGAAAACGGAAACCCGAACTGACGTGGCAACATAATTATGTACAGCATTTATTGGAGCTTTATCAGCTGAGGTAAAGTTGAGCGTAATTACATACACTGTATACTGACGGGTATATATTCTAGTAAAACAGCATGCGAACGCGTTGGTTTCTTCTTCTGAAAATCAGTTGAAACATCTTTTGAGAGGGCTCGTAGCTCTAGCCCAGTTAGCTAGTTCAAGAATGCACTGGAAACATTATGTGGTCATATATAACGGGTTCTTTAATTAATACAATTTTCAACTAGCAAAATATCAAAAAGGTCACAGCCTTACATCAACAAGTATGCGTCCTTTTTCGTTTTTATAGGGTGCAGATTGCATGCGCCAAGGAGAGTGACCAAACGTATTTCACAGATATTGTGAAAAAGAGCAAGAGGTAAGACACCTATAATTTATCTAGTTTTTCCTGTTAGTAGATGCAAAGTTACACGATTAGAGTCATAGAGACCACCCGTAATATTGCCTATTTATTCGTGTTTGTAAACCGTTGTAGATATAAGTACAGAAATATCTTATATCACCTATTTCTAGAGTTGTGAAACTCGTAGAAAACACCGAGCGAAGACATAGGGTTTTAAAAAGATGGAAACCTGGTGAGAGGAAATTTAACGCTGCAGCCTTGTCGTTGGAGATGAGCAGAAACGAGGCCGTCATAGAGTCAACTTATGCCTTAGCAAATGAGAGAATGTTCTTGATCTCATTGAAGAAGAAGTACGCAGGTAATAATTGGTAAATAGATACATTTAAAGCACACATTTCTATATAATACAGTAAACATTGACTTTTGTGTACTGTATTTGGTTCCCTACCAGATTGCATTTTGCCTTTTTCCAGTTTCTTCTATATCAGCATGGCTTTTTGTGAGAGTAATCTTTGGAGTAAACTATTATTATACTATATATATTTATATTTCTTGGTGTCTCTTATCCATAGATGGGCAAGCAATAGTTATCAAACTTTCCAAGCAAATCACGCAGAGGACTAATGCTATTAAAACTGCTTTGGGAAAATACAATGCATCGCTGAAGTCTTTGGAAGATTGGATCGAGGAACTGCCGAAAGAAATCGATTTTGATGAGGCGAAAGATCCAGGATCGCAGCTTTACAATGATTTTAAGTCCCCGGCCGGTCAAAACCAAGATACTGTGCCGTTTACAGTCAAACGATCTGCAATTGATTTGCACAACTTCCTACAGAGATGCAAGGAAGAGCAAGAACTTCTTAAAATTGAGAGTGAAAGGCTAATCAATTATTACCTAAACGAAAGGCAAGAACTGGAGTCGTATGGTCGCGAACATAGTGAACCTCAAACCAAATTAATGAGAGGAGCTGTAGCATGTTTTAACAAAGAAATAGTTAACCTTGATAACACTCTGTACTCACTATCATATTTGCTAGCTGATCACTTGACAGAAGCAAGCAAACAAAAGCTGCCAACTGTGAAAGTAGAAGCGGAGCACTCGTTATCTCCGTTACATGCGTATGATTTTGGCGAGAACGCATCGCTAGATGAAACCAGTTCAGTTGGCGATGAGAGTGACTTTGCGTTAAATCTTCAATCATCAGACGAGGACTCGGAGAGTGAACATTAGTTGTTGATTGTAAATATTTAGTTCCATGGTGCAACTATTGTACTTTTATGAATATAACTATAATAAACTTTTGCCCACCAAGACTGACCGGGTATTTTTTCCAATTTGCTACTGCAGCACGATGCATTGTCACCAATGTAGTGCATGATTACATCATCTCTCATAGTTTCATAGGCATTTTTGTAGAGTAGTGCTAAAGCGATTTTATAATGAAACGTCCTTATATTCAATTAAATTCGATAAGCAATTTTTATAGTATACATATTTCATACCCTATATTTTCTAATATTTTCACAAATATACGTCATTTGGTTAAAAATGGGGTGTGTTTTCGCGAAATATTACACAAAAACAACATTCTACCACACATTTCCGAAATTTACCCCTGATTTTCTAATATTTACGTTAAATACGTCATTTGCATGCATGGATAAAAATAGGGTGGTTTATTGTTGAAATAGGGTGTGTTTTCACGATATATTACACATCTACAACATTCCTACCACACACCTCCAAAATTCACCCTACATTTTCTATTATTTCTTCAAAAATACATTTTTTAGTTGAATTAAGGTGTGTTTTCACGATATATTATACATCTACAGCCTTCCTACCACACACCTCCAAAATGCACCCTACATTTTCTATTACTTCAACAAAAATACATTTTTTAGTTGAAATAGGGTGTGTTTTCACGATATATTACACATCTATATACAACATTCCTACCACACATTTCCAAAATGCACCCTACATTTTCTATTATTTCTTCAAAAATACGTTTTTTGTTGAAATAGGGTGTGTTTTCACGATATATTATACATCTACAGCCTTCCTACCACACACCTCCAAAATGCACCCTACATTTTCTATTATTTCAACAAAAATACATTTTTTAGTTGAAATAGGGTGTGTTTTCACGATATATTACACATCTACAACATTCCTACCACACATTTCCAAAATGCACCCTACATTTTCTATTATTTCTTCAAAAATACTTTTTTTTGTTGAAATAGGGTGTGTTTTCACGATATATTATACATCTACAGCCTTCCGACTACACACCTCCAAAATGCACCCTATATTTTCTATTAATTATTTCTACAAAGATACATTTTTTAGTTTTTAGTTTATTTCCACGATTTCCCCTGATTTTTTACAAAATGATTTAAATTGTCTTACATTTTCATTCAACTTTGGAAACTTAGAATTGATCTCAGCACCCTTTGGCAGCACTGTTTAGAAATACGTCATCGCGCGCAGTCATGCAGTCCGTGTGTGATAGCAAATGTGATCGCATGCTCCAGATCCAGACCCCACACTGCCAAACGGCAAACGCCGCAGTATTACACAGAATTCTGGCCAGGTATGGCTGAATCAATAACACCAACTGCAGCTAAATGCGTAAAATATAAGAAGAAACAAAGATTTATTTCATCAGATTTTCGTGCAATTCGGGCATCTCGGTAAGTCACCAGCACCGGAGCAATTATAGGTTACTCCGTCACTACCTATATTCAATGTTAGGACAGTTAGGTTAGTAAAAATTTTGCATAAACAAAGATTTAGATTTCAAAAATCAAAGTTATTTCATACCTGACCCTGATCCTAACCCAGATCTAACCTACGCATTTAATAAAATACATCACGAATTCACGATAGGAACTCTCTAAAAAAGCGGTCATACTAAATACTGACAAGAGTTTAGTCTGTGGCTCTGGCAAAGTATATTCAATAAAGTTTGATGACATGAAAATGCACTGAAAATGTCTGATTTGTTCAAGTTTTACATATTCTTTTAAAGGCTGTCAAAATTGTATGTGGCTGATCGAACTTCGCGTGTGGAGTGCTACAAGGTTCTGAATGACATTAATGAGCAGGCAGCCCAGCTAGAGAATGATCATGTTTCATCCAGGGAGTGTGGTTTTATAATTCGACATTGTTTCCCTGGTCTCAGGAGAATTCACAGTAATCATGTCTACTTTTACTCGGGAATCCGCCGCATAATAGCAAGTGATACTAAACCCCATGGTAAGTGATTAATTGGTGCACATAACACTTTTCTGAAAAAAATCTATTTTCAAGCTACCCTGTACATATACTGTATATACATGTATATGCATTTTTATACACATTTATACAATTGAATGCACACACCAACTGAAAATAGAAAATACAGTAACATCCTCTTTTTTTCTCATGCAGACAATGATTCAATTGCAATTTATGGGCAAGCATCAGCTACAATTCCAAAAAGCTTCTTTCTTAAAAGAGCTGAACTGTTAGACTTTGTTAAATTGGATGACCAACCATTGTACAGTTTTGACAATGGTATTGCATCAACAACAGTGGCTAAACACTTCAGAGATCTTACGGTTGCAGTGCAAGAATTTACAGTCAAGCCCATCCACGAAGCAGAGAAAATCCTTGATCTACCAAGTCACCCATGTCTCCCCCTGTTGATTGGGCTATGTTGTGAAGAACAACCTTACCTTTCGGTGACTAAATTTTATGGTGCAAAAAGAATTGGACTTATGTTATCTATTTCTGCTGCAATAGCAGAAGGACCAACAAAAAGAATGAATTCACCCCACTGGATGTCAATAATATGTGATATCGCTAAAGGCCTTCTCCATATGCATACAAATGGATTCTTGCATGGAGACCTGAAGCCTAGCAATATTATTTTATATCGGAAACCTGATTGTGATAAGTATTTTCAGCCAGTCTTTTTAGGTCTTACAAAAGTGACAAAATTTTCAATTGCAGATATTGAAAAACTGCTTATTTTTGAAGATCTGATAATGTTTCAGCACCTGGTTAAAAATATATTAAATGTTGTGACTCTTGACGATCAAACACAAGAAAAATTTATGAACATGATAAGTGTGGCAACAACCTATGATGAACAGTGGCAAATGTTGGAAAATGTAATACATTTCTTAGAAACATTATAGAATAAGGATACTTATATTAAAATATTTATAAATTGTGAATGTCAAAGTCTTTTTTCCGCAGGTGTTTGTGGGCCTCAATGCGCTATAACATCATTTAAGATTATGTCCACAACAATTAAAATTAGATAGCTACATAATTTTTAAAATTTAGGTTGCACTTTTTATAGAAAGTCTTGTTTTGCTAAACATTCTAGAACAGAGGTATCAAAACTGGAAGGTATGCTTATTTGACCATTTAAGATTGCCCTTTTAAGACGCAATGTTCCGGGTCCTTTATCTTGGTCAGATATGACATTTAACCCAACAATACATGTTTTCTCATTAAGAAGTTTGTATGTAGTATTGGTAAACTCTTTCTTTGTTTTGTCCAACCAATACCCAAAGATCTTGTCTTCTGTAGACAACAACTCAATACCATCTGCTGATCCAGGATAGTAGAATAGCCAATATGGTTCATCAGTATCCGTATAAACTGGGAGAATGTACCCTTGATGAGCTTCGCCACTTTTATAGTTTGCAACTAGTGCTGCAAGGGCATCTGCATCAAACAGCTCCTTTAACTTTGTAGTTACCAAACTGAATTCAGACTTTGACAAGTCAATGTCAATGACATTTAAATCACTTTCCTTTATCAATATGTTCTTCAGCAAACATGACGATATTACTGAGTCATCATCAATTATTTTCTTTAACACCGACCTGTATGTAGCTCTTTCTGTTTCAGTCACGTGATCACATACTGGGATTTTGTTCGTTGGTACCACGTTCAGAACAAATTTGATGTTGTCAGCATTTTTCATAATATGAGAGATTTGTTTCATACCATATTGGCCAGGTTTCTTAAACACAATGCCCTCTGGTAGTCCTGTCACGGTGAAGCCACCTTTTGCATATGGAACTCTGCAGGGTTTTCCACAAACTTCACCTAACAGAATAATTGCATGGACTATAACAATGTTTTCATACTGTATACAATTACACATGCAAGGAAATATCCATGTAATCACAGATTAGCTATATATATATATATATATATATATATATATATATATATATATATATAATATATATAATATATATATATATATATATATATTATATATATATATATATATATATATATATATATATATATATATATAAATTTCTTAAAAAATGAATGATGATAATAACAAAAAAATTTACATAGCACTACTAAATCCTCAGACTGGCTAAGTGTCTGCAAACACTTACTGTATTTCTGGTTGAACAGTTTTACAACATCACATACTTTGTAGTTCACTTCAACTTTTTTGGGAGAGTCTGCATATACAAAACATAAAAAGAATTTATATTAATTACTTTATGCACAACATATGCGAGGTTTTGAACACTTCTAAAGTCAAACTCATATAGCATGACTTTGTATGAACTCAACTTTCATATTCATGAAAGAAAAACAATAATTTTCTCAGTACAGTAATTTTGGAAGAACTGCCTTGCTCTAAATTTTGACATTCCATTCTTTTTCGTAATTTACTTTGTCATATGTTCTGGTAAAGTAATACAATTAAGGCAGATCCATAAAGAGCCAAATGATAAAATGTAATGTGCAATGAATACAAACCCAAATACTCAACAAACTTGACACTGATTTTCTCATTTTCTTGTAGAAATTTGAGCCCTTTCTCTGTCCCAAATTGCTGCAAACAGGCATCACCAGGTTCTGAGAACAAAACTGACACTTCACAACCAAGGCTTTCCAAATAAGCAAGCTAAAATGGAACAATAATCATCAACCAGAACATAACATCACAGTTAATAGAACTACATGGTTTGGAGACTACATAAAAGTACAATAGAACTCATTAACTGCATGAATGTCTGAGAACATTTATGGAAAAAAATGTTCCTTATTCATTACGTGTCTGTTGTATTTTGAACAAATAAACCAATAGTAAGGTCTGAATTAACATGTTGTTCAAGTCACAGTTGAGGATCGAGCTAAGCCAAGCTATTGATATTGGTTAGTTGGATGAAAATACAATAGACATGTGATGGATAAGGAATCATTTTTTGCATAAACCTGGACAATAATATAGATAATGAGTTGTATTGCACTTCCATCTAGTCTCCAAACCATGTATATTCTAATAACTGTGATAACATGTACTAGTCCCAATACATCCTGTAATTAATCACTGCTTCCTCTGAACTACATTCCAGTACTCCCACTGTTTCCCATTAATAGGTACATTACTTTTATATTCAATCAAAAGATTGTGGAAAGTTGGATTGTCTGGTATTTTATGTTCACCATTAGAAAAGTGGTACAGTTCTGACGTTTTTGATAGACTATAGAACCAACATAACATTCAAAGAAATATCAACTTTGACAACTTGTTTTAACTGTTGTACCTGTGAAGAAAGTTGTTTCTTTGTCTTTTTGATTTGGTTCTTGAGCTGCTTCTCACTCAAGCCACTAACATTGTTGCTCTGCAGGGCTTTTACCCGTTCATCCCACATACCACGTTGGTCTGTCCCAAGCATGTTCCATTTGTCTACCGCTAGTTTTAGTCTTTCTGCATTAGTACTAAGACACTTGCACTCTTCTAAAAATCAAAGAGCATATTGCATATTCAGTTTTTGTATTGATTATGGATAAATAAAAATAGAAAGCAATGTAAACTGTTTCAATAGTGTTAACTAAGAACAAAACTGTGACTTGTTAAGGCAGATTAATTATATATCTAACCAGTAATGTAGCCAGCCTGACAATTTAGTCATGCTATGCATATTTTAGGTATTATCATTATTCATTTCTTTAGAAATTAATTGTTTTCACAGTCGACGAACACCAAAATATTAGCATAGCACAACTAAATTGTTGGGCTAGATACGCCACTCTATCTAACCTGAGTTTAGCACTTCTGAACAAAATAAATTATAGGCAGTTATTTTACGCTTTGATGGACAAGACATCTGGGGCAAAACAGTCTCCTCTGAGGCAGATTTTCTTTTTCTGCTTTGTTTCTCATTTCCAATCCATTTCTAAGAGATTAAAATAGCTAACTGCTAAGCATTGGCAAATCATTCTAGTCATTCTATAATAAATATAAACATATTGTTCACAAAAGTTCTCTTGGAATGACACATATGCAGGGATTACCATCAATGATCAATCTTTAGAACTATTTTACCATCATAATTACAAGAAGAGTGCACTGTTTTTGTTACTTTAAAATCAATAAATATTTATTTTTTAAGCAATACACAATTCAACATGCCTAACTTGAAGAGATGACTCGGGTAGGGCTGGCACTTGACGGAAGACTATTATTTGGGACAAATATGCTATATATTTGCATAGCGGGACAAATTGTCAGGCTGGCTACACTACTGATTTCAATGAGATTCGGTTCAATGAGAATGTGATCTTTCTTGATTCTTCAAATAATCAAATTCCTAACCTACTAAATGCCTGACAATGACAAGTTTATATAAACCAGCAAACATCCTTAAAATTACAAATTAGTGTGATATCTGGCCTTCAATGCTAACTAGCCTAGCTGCATGCAATGGTGGGCAACATGTTTAAAAATTACGCTATTTTTGCCCAGACATGGTTGTCACTTGTCATTGCAGTTCAGATCTCCAATCTCAATGAATCTGATTTAATGAATCTGGGATCTTGGAGCACGTATGAGCGCCTCTTAAACTTAAATCAGCTAATGGCTAAGCTGGCCATGTTATTTTGTCGTATTTATGCAAATAAACTTGAGCCAAAAGAGGATGAGTATGAATAATGGAAATTTCAAAAATTAGCATAATATCGTACCTTTACTCTATCGACAGTGATGCCTGCTTTACTTGCAGCTTCTATAATTACTTTCTCCATACTTCTGGACGCCGTCGTCATCCCTCTTTCGTAAAACTCTCGCAGGATTTTCTTTTGCTCTTCATTTATCAATTCGTAAGAAAGCGAACGGCTAGTACTGCCCGCCATCTTGTGAATAAAAATCAGTGAGCAACCACTGAGCTCAATAATTCGACACATTAATGATCCCTAGAATGCACAGGCAACATTCCGGTGACGCATCAAAGCGCAATTCTAAATTTTAGAACTAACGCTTTAAGCGTTTTAGAATAGGTGAAACGGGTGTACCATTCGCAGACATAGAACCTAAAATTCATGATAATTCAGGATATACCATTTATGCGGCTGATACTCATGTTATTCCACCAAATTCTGAAAGTGTCATTCCGGCAACATTTAAGAAAAATTATTTAACTGAAACAATGGGTTTGATTGAGGTAAATGCAAATTTACCGCAGCGATTTAATGTTTGTGGAGCCGCAGCGCTTGTGTACGTATCCCCACCAGGGCTTGTCCCCTTTCGCCTGGTAAATCCTACTAAAAGACTTGTCAAAATTTATAGGTATACGACACTGGGAACGTTTTTTCAACAAAATCAGATCAGTAATATTATGTCCTTATCAGCAGAGCAAACATATAACCCTTCTGTATCGACTAAACAGAATCCTGAGCAAACAAATCAATATGAATTTGATATTTCACCAGATTTAACAACTGATCAACTGAATAAACTACATGGGTTTTTATCGGATAATGCGGATATCTTTTCACAAAATACACATGATTTAGGTCGAACATCCATCGTTAAACACCAAATTTTTACTGATGGTTCTCCACCTATAAGACAAAGACCATATCGTACTGCACCAACACAACGCGAGACTATAACAGAACACATCCAGACAATGCTTGAGGCCAACATTATTGAACCTTCAGTTAGCCCATGGGCGAGTCCAGTAGTGCTCGTAAAAAAAGATGGTTCAACTCGTTTTTGTGTTGATTGCAGGAAACTGAATGCTGTAACAAAAAAGGATTCTTACCCTTTACCGCATATTCAAGAAACTTTGGACTTATTAGGCCAAACACAATTCTTTACCACCTTAGATTTGTTTTCTGGATATTGGCAGGTAGAAATGGACGAATCGTCAAAAGAATTAACAGCATTTACCACTTATGACGGCCTATACCAATTCAATGTACTCCCTTTCGGACTGTGTAACGCACCATCCACCTTTCAGCGATTGATGGAAAATGTCTTACGAGGATTAAATTGGAAAATATGTCTAATATACATCGACGACATAATCATATTCTCCCATTCCTTTCAAGAACATTTACAACATTTAAATTTGGTATTTCTGCGCCTTAGACAAGCAATATTAAACTTAAGTCCACTAAATGCCATTTTGCCTTTCCTAAAGTCAAATATTCGGGCCACATAGTTTCACGAGAAGGAATTCAACCAGATCCAGATAAGATTAGTGCCGTAAAAGACTTTCCTGTTCCAAAAAAGGTTAAGGATGTGCGTAGTTTTCTTGGCCTAGCTAACTATTATCGACGTTTTGTGAAAGATTTCTCGAAAATTGCTAAACCACTTACGCAATTACTCTATAAGAATGTAAAATTTCAATGGACCGATGCTTGTCAAATAGCCTTCGATATCTTAAAAACGGCGTTAATATCAGCTCCAATTCTGTGTTACCCTGACTTCACAAAACAATTCGATTTATATGTATATGCAAGTTTCGATGGATTAGGAATGACCCTCGGTCAAATTCAGAATAACCGGGAAGTTGTGATAGCATATGCTGGTCGTAGTTTAAATTCGGCCGAGCTCTCGTATTCTGCTACAGAAAAAGAAGCCTTGGCAGTAATTGACGGTATAAAGAAATTTCAACCGTATTAATTTTGTATATGGGCATAAGTTCACGGTGCACACAGATCATAACGCTTTAAAATCATAAAATGGCTTATGAGTGTCAAAGATGTCACCGGAAGATTAGCGCGATGGTCGTTATTTATCTAGCAATTTGATTTCGAAATAAAACATCACCCAGGGATAGCTAATGGCAACGCAGACAGCCTTTCACGGCGTGCTTATTCTAGTACCTTAGCTGCTTTAAAACCTCTCTCTACCGAGATGGCACGAATTCATGAAATGCAACGAAAAGACGCGAATTTGGCACCACTTATCACATATCTCGAAACATAAACACTGCCAGACGAGGAAAAAGCGTCAAGAACTATTCTAAACCAAGTTGACCAGTTTTTACTATATGAGCATGGCATATTACATCATTTGTTGACTCCGACAGGCCGCAACCGACCTGATACTAAAATTCAACTGGTCGTACCCGCTTCTTTGCGTTTTGAAATATTAAAGTCCTTGCACGATAGCCCGCTAGGTGGTCATTTAGGCCTAGAAAAAACGTATGAAAAAATCAGGACGCGCTATTATTGGTCTGGTATGTTCACGGATGTACAACATTGGGTAAGGTCGTGTATTGATTGTCAAATGCGTAAAACACCGCGAAATAGGATTAAGGCTCCTTTATTACCGATTCCTGTCGACGGAGCGTTTGATAGAGTCGCTGTTGATTGCTTAGGGCCATACCCAGAATCGTATTCAGGAAACCGTTATGTTGTAGTTTTTTCAGATTACTTTACGCGCTGGCCAGAGGCATTTGCAGTTTCCACAATTGAAGCCACAGTTATAGCTAAATTGCTTGTGAATGAAATATTCTGTCGACATGGAGCGCCAAAAACGTTGCTTTCAGATAGAGGTAAAAATTTTCTGTCAAAACTAATTCGTGAAGTGTGTGGGTTATTAGACATCAAAAAACTCAACACAACCGCTTATCACCCACAAACGGATGGGCTTGTTGAACGATTTAATAGCATTATTTCGCAGTCATTATCAATGTATGTATCAGCAAATCAAAAGGATTGGGATGAGTTTTTACCATGGATACTATTTGCATATAGGACCTCACCACAGGCGACAACTGGGGATTCCCCATTCTCTCTTCCATATGGACGCGAACCGCGTCTACCTGTAGATGTCAATATATTACCGCCTCAAACTGATAAGCTCTCAACGTCCATTGCGGAACATAGGGCTCGTATCGTCTTACAAATAGAGGAAGCGCAGCGATTAGCTAAAGTAAACACGGAACGAACTCAGCAACAAATGAAAGCCCGCTACGATTTAAAGCGAAGTCTAAACCAGATGCTTATAGAATTGGGCAGCGTGTCTGGATATTTACACCAAAGACCCAAAAGGAGTTGTCAAAAAAATTATTGCATTGTTGGCATGGTCCCTATCGTATTGTAGAGAAAGTATCTCCTGTGAACTTTAAGTTAAGAAATTCAGCAAACTGTCTTATTTGGACACCGGTACATGTTAATCGTATGAAACTCTTTTACGACGCGAATGATCGCCCAATGACCCATTTGATGGTGATTTTACTATGCGCGAAGACGAAATTCCACAGGACAGCTTTGAAAAGAAAGGAGATACTGAATCAGACTCCTCTTCCGATGATGAAACGCCAGAAATAAACGGGAAAACGCATACCTCTAATGTGCCTAGTCAGCCAGACCATGTTAGTGACGATGAAATAAATCAAATTGAGAAAGTTTTGAAGACGCGCTTAAGAAAGGGTCAGAAACAATACCTCGTGAAATGGTTAGGCTTTCCGAGTGAACAAAATTCGTGGGTAACAGAATCAGACATGGTAACACAAGAACAAACACAACCCTCCATTAATTCATTGTCTTGCAAGACCCCGACATCGAATCAGCAGCAACAGACACATCAGCGTAATACGAAGCGAGCGCTACACCTTTTTAGGTCCATATATAATCTTGTAGCCATATTAGTATTACTTGTAACATATATCACAATAGGGTCTGCTAATTCAATTAACCTTGGACCTCTTTACGACTGTTCACGCGTATACCATACCGCGTTATACAAATTTACTGATTATTCACATTGTGAGCATGATATGCACCTTAGTGATTCTAAAGTTAAATATTTCGAAGCTGACGTTCTGCAATATTCACCAAGAAGCTCCCATCTGCCTATTTTTCACTGCACTGCCCAACGATTACGAATGACGTGTTCTGAAAATTTTTTTGGTCATAAAAGCAGACATCACACCTTGCATACAATTTCGGTTTCTAACCGTGAGTGTTTCAAAGCAGCAATTCATCGTAAGACGCACTACGGAAGACTGAAACAGCATTCAAATGGAGAATGGCGGACTTATACTCCAGATTCATATAGCTGTAAGTGGTTGAAAACTAGGACGCGTACTTATATCCATTTTCGCGTGATTCAATATGCTGCACGACTAACATGCAAGGATAGGTATATTCAACAACATCTAACACATACTCGTTGTCGCTACCCTCAATATCATTGTCGACCCCGTGAAAAGCCTAAAAGTTCAATTGTGTGGAAACAACTAGTGCATCATGATACTCGGTTGTATCATTCGCTTGGTAAATTTACAGCGCATCGCATTGATAATTACATACTCATTCCATCTTTGAGCATTAGTGGCACCATTGTAAAAATTCGCGAAAAAGCAATTATGGTTCTCGATAGCGGATATGTTATAATAATTTGGCACATCGTTACGGCGCACTAGACCAACTTGAAAACAAATTGAAGTCATTAAAAATTAGGGACTTGTATCTTAAGCTGCCTGGTCAAGCTATTAGAAGTCTTGCACGCGTGTTCTCTGTACAAGTTAACTTATTCGTTAGTCATTTAGCTGCCTTGTCCGAACAGGAACGTATATAAATATGATTCGTTCATGGGAAAACATATGTCGCCAACGCCAAAAAATGTCTAGGATATACCGGTGGGCAATTGAAAACTTCCCCCATAGTAGCTCCCGATGGTTCTCTAGCAGAGAGGGTCACACAATAAGCCCAAATGGAGATGCATATCTGTTGAGTCAATGCTATAATGAAACCGATTACACCTTATTTTTAAATCGCACTTATAACGGTACATGTTATTCGCAGTTTCCAGTTTATCTTCATGCAAACAATCAGATTAAGTATCTCTCACTTACCCAACGTCGACTTTATAGCCATTCTAAGTCAATACCGTGTGATAATATTCCGGACGCCACATATATTGCTGATCATTCAGGAACCTTGTGGTATGTCGACCGCAATGGCACTGCGTCTAAAACTAATTATACCAAGACTTATTTACCAGCCTTCTCAAATTCCATATTAAAACTTGGCGATATTAATCCACGATTACTACGATATATTCCAGAGCCATTTGAAACATTCTCGCTTCTTGATATTCTGGCGCAGACTCAGGAAACAATAGAACAATTGGACAACATTCGAGCAGCAGACGAGGATAATAATGTCGCATTAGGTATAGGCAAAATAATTGGCATTACTCTATCAGGCATATCTTCCGGTGGAAGTCATATCATAAAAGGCAGTAGGATCAGCGCTACATGACGGCTTGACAGGTCTTGGAGATCTCGATGAAAAAGTTATAACCAGCTTAGGCAAAGCCACAGGAAACGTTATAGATTCATCCGGTCGTGCGTTTGAGCACGCTGCCCGAGGCGCAGGCGGATTCTTTCACGATGTATTGGGAGGTTTAAGTGGTTCCCTACTCTGGGGTGCGGTCGTACTTTTGGCAGTATTCTGTCTATATCAGTACATACGTAACCAACAAAACTGTTTTCAAAAACCTGACACATCATCTGATGTTGACGAAGCTGACATTGACGTTGAGATAAACGACGATCAATCTGAGTTACAGGACATGACTATACAGGACAAATGTGTAGACTGTGGGTTGCCCCGATGCCCATCCGTTTCTAACCACTTGTCCCAGGAATCATCCGTTTAGGAAGGCAAGCAGTTTCGCCTCTGCCTTCATGTAAATAGTTGTTTTCGTTTATATTGTGCTACGCTTATATAGTAAATGGAATATGTTTAATTGTAGATTACCCCTGAGGTACATATAGGGATAAGTCAATTATATTTAGATCAGTTGTATCTTGTATAATCGATTATGTAGTGTTGTCGTAGAATAACAACACGTACTATTCTGTATAATCTCAGTTGTTAGGCATTTGGTAATATGCCCGTGATAGCCGCGCCGAGCTCAAAAACAAATTAAAATAGTTGGGAATTTGTAAACATATTATATGTACACACATATCTATGATACTATTATATTTAGTTAACTTAAGTTCGTTATACCTCACACGAAGCTGGGGACAGCTTATTCTAGGTGAGGAGGATTGTTACGCAATGCTTCATTGTGTTTAGAGATACGCATATAAAAATAGCCATAAAAATAGAAGTAGCAATAGCATGACAGGGATTAGTGATTAAGTTTGCCACAAGATGCCTGAGTAAATATAAATTTTCGGCCATTCGCAATCATGCATTAATCACACTCCCTTTCATGTATGACATATCGTGGGATCAAGTGAGTAATTAGGGGAAAACATTTATCACCATGACAGAAGTAAATGTGTGGATCAACAGTTCTAAGTCGTTGATAAGCTCAACTGCTACATAGTATAAAAATGAGCGTGCTGTAGGAAATGTAAGCTCTTATGTCAATCAACTGTGCTTTTTATAATGAGCGGTCGAGCATTTTAAGGATTACGTCATCAAAAGTTTAAATCGATAAAAATAAGAGTAAAAATAGGTTAAGTTAAAGGATATTGTTCACGGAGGTATTATTTGAAAATTTTACTAGTTGTTGATGATAAATATTTTAAGTTGTGAACATTTTTAAGTATTGACCGATTGAGCTAAAGACCAACTTGACGTCAACGCCTTATACAAACAAGATATGAGAGTTGGAACGAGCTTCTAACGCCAACCCACATTTCTAACTTACAACGTTGATTGGTTGGATCAGGACCAGCCCACTTTGGTTGATGACGTCTGCAAGTTTCCCTCAACCGTTACTATAAAAGGGCATGCACAACACCCCGACCTTCAGTGGACTAGCGGAGTAAAAAGCATATGAAACGTTAAGAAGCTCAACCTGACAGAACAGACAGCCAAGACAAGAACAGAAAAAAACGAAGTTACGAAAGGACGAATATTTGAAGAGAAGAACGAAGTCAGAAACTAACATTAATGAACATTATAGTTAATCCATTGTAAAGATCTCCTACTTCGTGTAAATAGAAAATAAAGACTATATAACACAGTGAATTTATGTAAGTTATCTTTCAAATGTGAAATTTCATCACAGGAAAGCCTTAATTATGCATTTGGTCTATACAATATTGGGCAATTATCTTTTGTGCTTTTAATGTCCAAAGTGAAAGAATTGCTTGTGGCTCAACATTCTTAACTTTTGGATAGGTTATACTTGTTCCAGGAATTAAATCCTTCCATCTCAGAAAGAGCTGTTATCTTTGCATCGAAATGCTAAAGCATACAAATATGCTTTGATGAAAATATGATATATGATTTGTCAAGAGATGTGTTGCCGCGTATTCACCAACTGGAAAAGTTTCAAATGACCACAAAACTAAGTATCCGAAGCCATCACTGGATGCTGCAAAACTTGCTCCACTATCTGGTTAGTAGCTTTTAGTCCCAATTCCTAATTTCTCTTAATTCATTCCATCCAAATACACAATATATCAAGCCAAAACAATAAATTACAGTCGGGCTACGTTTTTAATATTTTCCCCCACAAAATTGTTGACCCGTAAATGTAAAGGCTGTGAAAGCATACATAAAGCAAAGCTAAACAATATCGAGAGGTGCCAGAAAACAAAAAATGAGTGACTGTTTTCCTTCTTTGTATTTGTTTATATTGGCATATTGTTGTGCGATTAGTTTGTCCTGTAAAATTATTATTATATTTTATAATGCATGTACACACATTTATAATAAATCCAACTGGAAATCTCAAAACAATTACATATTCATTAAAGTCTCCAACATATTTTTAACTAGGGGTTTCCTATAGCAGCTTGTAAGAAACCTAATAGAATCTTGTAGAAATTCATATAAAATCTTGTAGGAATTCCTATAGCGTTTATTTTTTATTTTTTTAATGTTTTCCGTATGTTTTTTGCAAATTATATAAATGCTTGCTTGTACATGCAATGAGGCTCCTCAATGTTGTTGTGGAGTATAAAGTAAAAAGAGCAGCGGAAAATGTCGATTGGGAATTACGTACATGTAATTACTCTGATTAAGA
The DNA here is from genome assembly GCF_004324835.1 of Dendronephthya gigantea. Lineage (NCBI taxonomy): Eukaryota > Metazoa > Cnidaria > Anthozoa > Malacalcyonacea > Nephtheidae > Dendronephthya > Dendronephthya gigantea. The sequence continues at coordinate 154,196 of NW_021163250.1, read as the reverse complement.
ATTGTGTACATCTAATTACTCTGATTGAAAATAATGTATATGTAATTACTCTGACTAAGAATAATGTATATCTAATTACTAGTACTGGGATCATGTACATCTATAATTACTCTGACTCGGAATCATGTATATCTAATTACTCTGATTAGGAATCATGTACAACTAATTATTCTGATTAGGAATCATGTACAACTAATTACTTTGACTGGGAATCATGTTTATTCTAATTACTCCGCATAAGTTGCCTAGCTATGGGACAACTCGTTCATACGGTGTAAGTACGCCACATGTTTTCTCTGATATATTACTCTCTTTCTTATATATGTTTTGTGTTAATCCTATATATAATTATACGGCTACCACAGACGTTTTTCATACAGGCCAAAGACACGAGTTTACTAAAATTTTAGTTACAATGACTCCAGACGAGATGTTTAACCTTTTTGAGCGTAACCTTAATAAGGTTGACTTACAAAAACTTTGGTATAAAATCGTAAATTTCAACAAATTTAAAAATTTAAAAAGTATCAACTTTACTCTCTTCCTCATCCTATTCCGAGTTTTTTTTCTTCATAACGCACAAGAAAAGGAAAAAAATCGCATTCTCATTATGGTAACCATGAAATTGGCGCATAGCAACGCACTTAGCAACCACAAATTACAACAAAACCTCTGTTTTCTGGTCTTTTAAAAAATATTTATGTACTATGCATCCCTCACAATGAACGATGCTGCTAATGAGCTAAGGAGTTATCAGTCAAAGGAAATCAACCAGTGTGATGTTTCTTGCGATGGTACATGGCAAAGACGGGGGCATTCTTCCTAGAATGTGTGTGACAACGCGGTCAATGGAGAATGGAAGTGCCTTGATGTCAAAGTTTTGAGTAAAGTTTGTCATGGTTGTCAAATAATAGAAAGGGAAGTTGATGTGCATGGAAAAATTGAACAAGGAGAATATAAGGTATTAAAGCTAACACATGCGATAATTGATAAACTTCAGAATTACTATGGTATTGCCATTCGTAGTAATTCTGCTGACTTGGAAACTATAAAATCAGCCATTTTTGCACCTTGCTCCTTTGTGTATGGTAGGTAAAGCCATTCAGAAAAGTAACTATATTCTTGGACCTGGGTTACCAGATGACATAATTGGATTAGTAAAACCAATCTCAGCAGTAATGAGCAGTATTTACTACGTTTGATGTTCTGAAGCTTGGTGTATATGATGCTGTGGCACACTTAAGCATTGGTGCTTTAGGATAAAAGCCAAGGACTTAATATTTAGTATCTGATACTGTTTGATTAATAAGCATCTGAAATATTGTTCATTAGTAAAGTTATTGTGAGATTTGGACCTAATTAATTGCCAAACGACTGGGTTTATTCTGTTTCTATTTTATGTAAAAAGGTATATTGATGAGTATTCTAAAAATTAATTGGTGATAAAAGCTCTCAAAGTTACCTTATCTAAAAAATTACCCCATAGCAACGCCTTAGCAACGCATTTAGGTGCCAAAATGGTCCAAAATTTTGACTAAAATTCATTTCTAACCAATTTATTTTGGTTTCTCCTTTTGGTGTATGTAATTTTGAGTTGTATTATACATAAGTAAAAAGGTATATTGATGAGTATTCTAAAAATTAATTGGTGATAAAAGCTCTCAAAGTTACCTTATCTAAAAAATTACCCCATAGCAACGCCTTAGCAACGCATTTAGGTGCCAAAATGGTCCAAAATTTTGACTAAAATTCATTTCTAACCAATTTATTTTGGTTTCTCCTTTTGGTGTATGTAATTTTGAGTTGTATTATGCTGACTGCAATGTGATTGGTTCCTTTTTCACACATCACAAACTGCTGTTTTAGTGTTCTTTAAACAGTACTTGTTGTTTTTCATTGTATTTAAAAAAAAATGGGAAACATTAAAAACCAAAAGAGAAAAAGTGCTAGACATCCGCCAAGGAATACAGCAAAGAAATTTAAAGATGGCGTACCTTGTGAGAAAGAAGCTGGCTCTTCCGGGACGAAAATCGCCGCCGAGAGCGCAAAAAACGTGCCTACTGCAGAGAGTCTCGATAGTATAAGGGAAGGAACTGTTTTCATAGATCTTTATATTTTATTTGGCGTCTTGGATTGCCTTTTGATATGCCCTGACTGTTCTGGCGATGTAAAGTCTCATGATGACATGAAGAAGAAGCATGGCTTTTCTCACTAAATTGTTATAGAGTGTGTGGAATGCGAGTAGAAGTATTGTTTCCACACTTCAAAGAAGCAAGGATCAGCACACGAAATAAAAGTTCGAGCAGTCCTGACTTTCAGGGAAATTGAGAAAGGACACAATGCTATGGTAACATTCACCAAAGTTTTGAACAAGCCTGCTCCTCCAACACGTGACAATTTTACCAAAATCCAGAACAAAAAGCTTTTGCCTGTGGTTAAACAATGTGCAACTGATAGCATGAAGGATAATTCTGTGCAAGTGAAAGATGTAATTGATAATGAAGATGGAGAATGCGGTGTTTCTATAGATGGTACTTGGCAGAAGCGAGGATACTCTTCACACAATGGTGTCGTCACAGTGATATCACTGGACATGAAAAAATGTCTTGATGTCGAAGTACTTTCCGACAAGTGCCAGCAACGCCTCAAATGGAGCAAGAAGACAACTGAGCCAAAATATGAAGAATGGAAGGCAACTCATCAGTGCAAGATTAACCATACGGGGAATTCTGGAAGCATGGAGACAGCAGGTGCACTAAGAATGTTTGAACGGTCATGTGCAACAAGAGGGCTAAAGTATAAAGCTGTGCTGGCGATTCAGCCACCTATAGCTCTATCCTGGAAAGTAAACCACATGGAGAAGATTGCTTAACAAACAAATTAGAATGGATTGGACATATCCAAAAGAGAGTGGGAAGTAGATTGCGAAGACTGAAAAGCACTAACAAAGGCAGGAAGCTCTCTGATGGTAAAGGTATTTCGGGTAAAGGAAGACTAACTGATGCCAAAATAGATGTTCTACAAAATGACTATGGCTTAGCAATTAGGGAAAACCTGGACAGTGTTGAAGAAATGGCCAGGGTCGTAAAAGCCTCCCTTTTCCATGTTGCTTCGACAGAGCAGAAACCACAGCATGATCTTTGCCCAAAAGGAAGTGATAGTTGGTGTGGTTACCAAAGAGACAAAGAAAGTTATAAACATAAGAATGGCCTTGCCAAGCCTATTGTTGAATTGGTGGAGCCTATTTTTGAAGATTTGGCTAATCCCACATTACTGAAAAAATGTACGCATGGAAGAAGATATATATAAGCCCACAATTATCATTAATTCTCAATGCTCTCTTACATTCTCGATGCAAGGAACTACCTTGGTGGTCATAATTATAATTTAAGACATGAATCATCAACGAGACCCTTCGCGAACACCGAACGATTCATAAACTTTATAACTCTTAAATATTTTTAATATATAAATATTTTTCTTATATTTTGGACATTAGGTTTTAATTATTCATTCCGTGTAATTCAGTTTCTACTGCAATACGGTTTATTAAACATGCATTATTATTATTATTAATATATCAGTCTTAGTAGGCTAATTATTAAGTTATGTCCTCTGAATGTCATAAACGTAATTATGGAACTGCCCCGCGCAGCTTTTGACCTGTTTGTCCATGTAAATATTTTTGGTTAAGCTTCATTAATAATAAACAAATATGAGTTATTTTAAAACTATATGAAAGGAGTATTGTTGTCATATTTCAATTGCGTTGAGGACAAATTGTTTCAATAAACTAATTACAGCAACTTAAGACAATTTCAGGACTCCAAATATGCCTTTTTTTTAACAACAGACATGCATTTCATGCAAATTGAATTTTGCATATGACTAACTCACAATGAAAATGTGCAATGTTATACCTTGATATACAAATATAATAAACAAAATAACGAAGCAAAAAGTGACACAGAATGAGAGACAATACCACACAAATGAACACAAGGATGGACAAAACAAATTCAGATATCAGAAGAACAATGCAAAATATACGCAATATATTATTTACATAAAATAATTCCAGCTAAACAAATTGACGGAAATACCATAAGACTTTAAGTATTGCCAAGTGAATTATCAGAAGAGAAGAGAAAAATCTGTACCTCACTTTTCTCTAGCTTTTACATCATCCAATTGATGTATACCATAGGTAATCTTTCTTTGTTAACTAATGCATCTGTATTGCATGTAAGATGAATAGAGAACAGCATTCACATCATTTTTGAATGAGCCCTAAACATATTATACACTGTAAACCAGCTTGCTAGAATACAATATTATATTATTTTTGAATGATGAATGCTTCTTGAGCATTAAAGATGTTAAAACAAAAGATGTTTCTTTAGGTGGCATTATCTAACATATCTTAAGGCAGCATGTGTTGTTCAAAATATGACTTAGGAATCATTGTATTTTTCACAACTGAGACCCAAAAATCATTATATTTTAACTTTGCGAATGCTGGAAATAATGCAAAAATACACAATTTTGCTTTGTGGCAGAAAACTGTCAGGTGTAACAATGTGGTTGCATATAAATATTCATATATCAATTAAATTAATTATGTATTTGGATTAATATCTAAGTAAAATATACAACCAGAATTTAGAAATACCACATATTTGGTTGCCAAATATCATTCTTTCCCTGACCTTACTGCTGTATTTGACTTAAGCCAAAACATATTGATCAGAAATATACTTCAACATGGATGTTCACGAATTTTCACAATTACTCAATGTATATATAATCACAAAATTTATTGTGAGAGAAAGGACAGCAACTGCAATGACATACAGCAGTTTACAAGCTCCTCAGTCAGTCTGCCTAGGAGGTAAATCACATCATTCACATAGAAAATATTTAACCTGCACTCCTGCAGTTGATTTTAACCTAGCATGCTAACTGGGTTAAAGGTTTTTGTCTCGTATAATGTTTTTGAGAAGCATATAGCAAGGAAAAAGAAGGAATATGTAATGAAATATTTTGACAAGATTAACCTGGCAGTCAAAAGTTCAGCTGTGGCCTTTGAGGTTGAAAATGTTATGTAATTTAATACAATGTATATAACTATTTGGAGCTAGAATGGACTAGTCACAGTGCGAGAATGGACTGAAAAGTCTATTTCAAGAGGCTGAATGAAGCCTGATGTTCAGTGCATAACACACTTGAAACGCACTTGAAATGCTGAAATTCATTTTGCTTGTCTTTAGTTCAGTATACAAACATTGACAAATGTTACCCAAAGTCTTAACAATGCAAATTGTTAGATATTTTACTCTGACAAGATTATTTTTGACTAAATGTTTTAGTTTATTATAAAATATTCAGGAAATGCTGTTAAGATTTACAACCAATATCGACACAACAATAACCGCACAAGAAAGCTTTTGCTTTGCTGATGTGTGAGCTATTGTGCTTTTCAATTATAGCCTATAAAAAAAGACTATATTCCAAGCATGTCCGCTGGCGCTGCGATCACCACAAATTTCGTTGATTGTCGATGCTTTTACCGAATTTACTCACATATTATCTCACATATGAAACGTCTTAAACTACTCACCTTTGGAATATTGCGAGAAAATGTATTCACACCAGTAAAGCCCAGAATATACAGTATATTGTATCTAATCCGAGATGCTGCCTCAGCTGCACGTGGTAAATTCTGTCGCAATCGAAAACAATCTCTCTATTTTCTTAGAGCATTCAAAGCTAATGTTGTTTACAAAGACGTGCCAAGAGGTTTTTCCGTCAGCTTCTTCTTAAAATTGAGATTGTCAACCCAAACAGGTCCGATATTTCATTTGAATGCAGCTGATCGTATGTGAAAGCAGCTGATCTTATTTGAAAGCAGCTGATCATGCAAATTGCCTATCTTTAAAATGGGAAATGCGGGAATGGGGAAATGCGGAATGCAGCAATAAGGGAATGCGGGAATGGGGGAATGTGGAAATGGGAGAATGCAGGAATGGGGGGATGTATGAATGGGAACATGCGAACAGGGAAACCGGGATGCAGAGGAATGGAGGAACTTGAGAGCGGGAGAACTTAGGAACTAGAAAATGGTGGAATTGGGGAGCAGGAGAAATGGGGAATCGTGGAACCTGTCTCCAGGGAACGGAAGAACAAGAGAATGGGAGAACCAGGGTTGGGGAGCGAGGGAATGGGGAATTCCCCAGTGGCTCTGTTCCCTTGCTTCCTATTTCTCCTGTTCCCCAGTCCCCTCTTTCTTTTGCTCCCCTTTTCTCTATTCTCCCATTCCCCAGTTCACCTGCTCCCCATGTGCAAAATGTAACATTAATTTTGGAGAATTCATTTGGAGTAGCATTTAGACTTAACATGCCACTGCCCAGTGTAATACCTTTCTTTTTCCTATAATTACATATGCTAGAAATACATGCATGCAAAATCCCCTCGCCTGAAACAATAGACATATATTTCCATCACTGAAATTCTACAATACTCGTTTCTGCTGAACGATCGAAGTCGTAAGTAAAATCCTATATAAAGTACAATTATAAAGTCGACTCTCGAGCTATCACATTCAACTAATAATTCATTCAACATAATTCATTAATTGTGCTACGAATAGTAAAGTATAATGCAACGCAAAAATCATAGCGCAGATAAAAAAAAATAATGCGAATTCGAAAAGAAAATTCCAGAATCAACTTGTCAAGTAAATATAGACTGTGTTAATAATTAAAATAAACTACCGAAACAATATACTTTTCGTGATATAACTATATCCGGACTTTTTTTAATTAACTGAAAGTCAAAATGAGTAATTTTGAAGGCTAAGTGTCAATATAATTCTATAATTATAATCCAAAGGCTTTAATCAAAAGTACGGCGCAATCTACAAAACCCCATTATCTAGGTTAATTAAGAGGCTGCTTTCCCATGAAGTATTTTTTATAATCGTAAACATTTCCCAGCAAATATTTCTTTTAGTATAAAAAAGTAAGCATTGTGTGCGGTGATATACAATAAAACACACATATCACGGCGCAAATATGCAAAAAAGTATTTGACCCTGAACACAAAATTCTAGAATACCTTTGCCAGGTAAAAATAATCTGTGTTAATCACGATAAATTACCACGACAATGCTTTTGTAATCCGGACTTGTTTTCATTAACTGACAATCAAGATGAGTAATTTTGAAGGCTAATTGTCAATATCATTCTCTAATTATAATCCAAAGGCTTTAATCAAAACCAGGTCGCAATCTACAAAACCCCATTATCAAGGTTATTCAAGAGGCCGCTTTCCAATGCAGTATTTTTTAAAATCTTAAACATTTCCTAATAAATATTTCTTTTCGTTTCAAAAAAGTACGCATTGTGTACAGTTATATACAATAAAACTCACATATCACGGCGCAAATATGCAAAAAAGTATTTGAGACCAAAAACAAAATTCTAGAATACCTTTGCCAGGTAAAAATAATCTGTGTTAATTACAATAAATTACCACGACAATACTTTTGTAATCCGGACTTGTTTTCATTAACTGACAATCAAGATGAGTAATTTTGAAGGCTACTTATCAATATCATTCTCTAATTATAATCCAAAGGCTTTAATCAAAACAAGGTCGCAATCTAAAAAACCCCATTATCCAGATTAATAAAGGGGCTGCGTTCCAATGCAGCATTTTTTAAAATCTTAAACATTTCGTAATAAATATTTCTTTTCGTATCAAAAAAGTACGCATTGTGTACAGTTATATAAAATGAAACACACATATCACGGCGCAAATATGCAAAAAAGTATTTGAGGCCAAACAAAAAATTTCCGAATACCCTTGTCAGGTAAAAATAACCTGTCTTAACTGGGATAAACTACCACGGCAATGCTTTTCCTTAAATAATTATATTCGCGCTTGTTTTAATTCTGCAACATTAACATGGCTAGTTCATATATGAACCTAGCCTACAGGCTAATTTTTCAATAGCATTCATTACAATGGAAATTCCTCATTCGAAGCTATGGTTCAATCTCCAAAAAGCCAATTGTTTATGTTAAAAAATAAGCTGTTTTCCACCGTAGTCTTTTCGAAATTCTTACACATTTCCCATTGAGTTTTTCTTTTCCTATCAAAAAAGTGCACATTTTAACCAGTAAAGTATAGTGCAACGCAAAAATCATAGCGCAGATAAAAAAAAATAATGCGAATTCGAAAAGAAAATTCCAGAATCAACCTGTCAAGTAAATATAGACTGTGTTAATAATTAAAATAAACTACCGAAACAATATACTTTTCGTGATATAATTATATCCGGACTTGTTTTAATTAACTGACTATCAAAATGAGTAATTTTGAAGGCTAAGTGTCAATATAATTCTATAATTATAATCCAAAGGCTTTAATCAAAAGTACGGCGCAATCTACAAAACCCCATTATCTAGGTTAATCAATAGGCTGCTTTCCCATGAAGTATTTTTTATAATCGTAAACATTTCCCAGCAAATATTTCTTTTAGTATCAAAAAAGTAAGCATTGTGTGCGGTGATATACAATAAAACACACATATCACGGCGCAAATATGCAAAAAAGTATTTGAGGCTTAACACAAAATTCTAGAATACCTTTGCCAGGTAAAAATAATCTGTGTTAATTACGATAAATTACCACGACAATGCTTTTGTAATCCGGACTTGTTTTCATTAACTGACAATCAAGATGAGTAATTTTGAAGGCTAATTATCAATATCATTCTCTAATTATAATCCAAAGGCTTTAATCAAAACCAGGTCGCAATCTACAAAACCCTATTATCCAGATTAATCAAGAGGCTTCTTTCCAATGCAGTATTTTTTAAAATCTTAAACATTTCCCAGCAAATATTTCTTTTCTTATCAAAAAAGTACGCATTGTGTACAGTGATATACAATAAAACACACATATCACGGCGCAAATATGCAAAAAAGTATTTGAAGGCGAACACAAAATTCCAGAATACCTTTGTCAGGTAAAAATAATCTGTGTTAATTACGATAAATTACCACGACAATGCTTTTGTAATTCGGACTTGTTTTCATTAACTAACAATCAAGATGAGTAATTTTGAAGGCTAATTGTCAATATCATTCTCTAATTATAATCCAAAGGCTTTAATCAAAACCAGGTCGCAATCTACAAAACCCCAGTATCAAGGTTAATCAAGAGGCTGCTTTCCAATGCAGTATTTTTTAAAATCTTAAACATTTCCTAATAAATATTTCTTTTCGTATCCAAAAAGTACGCATTGTGTACAGTTATATACAATAAAACACACATATCACGGCGCAAATATTCAAAAAAGTATTCGAGGCCGAACACAAAATTCAAGAATACCTTTGTCAGGTAAAAATAATCTGTGTTGATTACGATAAATTACCACGACAATGCTTTTGTAATTCGGACTTGTTTTCATTAACTAACAATCAAGATGAGTAATTTTGAAGGCTAATTGTCAATATCATTCTCTAATTATAATCCAAAGGCTTTAATCAAAACCAGGTCGCAATCTACAAAACCCCATTATCCATGTCAATCAAGAGGCTGCTTTCCAATGCTGTATTTTTTATAATAGTAAACATTTCCCAGCAAATATTTCTTTTCGTATCAAAAAAGTAAGCATTGTGTACAGTGATATACAATAAAACACACATATCACGGCGCAAATATGCAAAAAAGTATTTGAGGCCGAACATAAAATTCCAGAATACCTTTGTCAGGTAAAAATAATCTGTGTTAATTACGATAAATTACCACGACAATGCTTTTGTAATTCGGACTTGTTTTCATTAACTAACAATCAAGATGAGTAATTTTGAAGGCTAATTATCAATATCATTCTCTAATTATAATCCAAAGGCTTTAATCAAAACCAGGTCGCAATCTACAAAACCCTATTATCCAGATTAATCAAGAGGCTGCTTTCCAATGCAGTATTTTTTAAAATCTTAAACATTCCCAGCAAATATTTCTTTTCTTATCAAAAAAGTACGCATTGTGTACAGTGATATACAATAAAACACACATATCACGGCGCAAATATGCAAAAAAGTATTTGAGGGCGAACACAAAATTCCAGAATACCTTTGTCAGGTAAAAATAATCTGTGTTAATTACGATAAATTACCACGACAATGCTTTTTGTAATTCGGACTTGTTTTCATTAACTAACAATCAAGATGAGTAATTTTGAAGGCTAATTGTAAATATCATTCTCTAATTATAATCCAAAGGCTTTAATCAAAACCAGGTCGCAATCTACAAAACCCCAGTATCAAGGTTAATCAAGAGGCTGCTTTCCAATGCAGTATTTTTTAAAATCTTAAACATTTCCTAATAAATATTTCTTTTCGTATCCAAAAAGTACGCATTGTGTACAGTTATATACAATAAAACACACATATCACGGCGCAAATATGCAAAAAAGTATTCGAGGCCGAACACAAAATTCCAGAATACCGTTGTCAGGTAAAAATAATCTGTGTTAATTACGATAAATTACCACGACAATGCTTTTGTAATTCGGACTTGTTTTCATTAACTAACAATCAAGATGAGTAATTTTGAAGGCTAATTGTCAATATCATTCTCTAATTATAATCCAAAGGCTTTAATCAAAACCAGGTCGAAATCTACAAAACCCCATTATCCATGTCAATCAAGAGGCTGCTTTCCAATGCAGTATTTTTTATAATCGTAAACATTTCCCAGCAAATATTTCTTTTAGTATAAAAAAAGTAAGCATTGTGTGCGGTGATATACAATAAAACACACATATCACGGCGCAAATATGCAAAAAAGTATTTGACCCTGAACACAAAATTCTAGAATACCTTTGCCAGAAAAAATAATCTGTGTTAATTACGATAAATTACCACGACAATGCTTTTGTAATCCGGACTTGTTTTCATTAACTGACAATCAAGATGAGTAATTTTGAAGGCTAATTATCAATATCATTCTCTAATTATAATCCAAAGGCTTTAATCAAAACAAGGTCGCAATCTACAAAACCCTATTATCCAGATTAATCAAGAGGCAGCTTTCCAATGCAGTATTTTTTAAAATCTTAAACATTTCCCAGCAAATATTTCTTTTCTTATCAAAAAAATACGCATTGTGTACAGTGATATACAATAAAACACACATATCACGGCGCAAATATGCAAAAAAGTATTTGAGGCCGAACACAAAATTCCAGAATACCTTTGTCAGGTAAAAATAATCTGTGTTAATTACGATAAATTACCACGACAATGCTTTTGTAATCCGGACTTGTTTTCATTAACTGACAATCAAGATGAGTAATTTTGAAGGCTAATTATCAATATCATTCTCTAATTATAATCCAAAGGCTTTAATCAAAACAAGGTCGCAATCTACAAAACCCCATTATCTATGTTAATCAAGAGGCTGCTTTCCAATGCAGTATTTTTTAAAATCTTAAACATTATCACAGCAAATATTTCATTTCTTATCAAAAAAGTACGCATTGTGTACAGTTATATACAATAAAACACACATATCATGGCGCAAATATGCAAAAAAGTATTTGAGGCCAACACAAAATTCCCGAATACCGTTGTCAGGTAAAAATAACCTGTGTTAACTAGGATAAACTACCACGACAATGCTTTTCCTTATAAAATTATATCTGCGCTTGTTTTAATTCTGCAACATTAACATGGCTAGTTCATATTTGAACCTAGCCTACAGGCTAATTTTTCAATAGCATTCACTACAATGGAAATTCCTCATTCGAAGCTATGGTTCAATCTCCAAAAAGCCAATTATTAATGTGAAAAAATAAGCTGTTTTCCATCGTAGTCTTTTTGAAACTCTCACACATTTCCCATTGAGTTTTTCTTTTCCTATCAAAAAAGTGCACATTTTCACCAGTAAAGTATAATGGAACGCAAAAATCATAGCGCAGATAAAAAAAAAATAATGCGAATTCGAAAAGAAAATTCCAGAATCAACCTGTCAATTAAATATAAACTGTGTTAATAATTAAAATAAACTACCGAAACAATATACTTTTCGTGATATAACTACGTCCGGACTTGTTTTAATTAACTTACAATTAAAATGAGTAATTTGAAGGCTAATTGTCAATATCATTCTCTAATTATAATCCAAAGGCTTTAATCAAAACCAGGTCGAAATCTACAAAACCCCATTATCCATTTCAATCAAGAGGCTTCTTTCCAATGCAGTATTTTTTATATTCGTAAACATTTCCCAGCAAAATTTCTTTTAGTATAAAAAAGTAAGCATTGTGTGCGCTGATATACAATAAAACACACATATCACGGCGCAAATATGCAAAAAAGTATTTGACCCTGAACACAAAATTCTAGAATACCTTTGCCAGGTAAAAATAATCTGTGTTAATTACGATAAATTACCACGACAATGCTTTTGTAATCCGGACTTGTTTTCATTAACTGACAATCAAGATGAGTAATTTTGAAGGCTAATTGTCAATATCATTCTCTAATTATAATCCAAAGGCTTTAATCAAAACCAGGTCGCAATCTACAAAACCCCATTATCCATGTCAATCAAGAGGCTGCTTTCCAATGCTGTATTTTTATAATCGTAAACATTTCCCAGCAAATATTTCTTTTCGTATCAAAAAAGTAAGCATTGTGTACAGTGATATACAATAAAACACACATATCACGGCGCAAATATGCAAAAAAGTATTTGAGGCCGAACATAAAATTCCAGAATACCTTTGTCAGGTAAAAATAATCTGTGTTAATTACGATAAATTACCACGACAATGCTTTTGTAATTCGGACTGGTTTTCATTAACTAACAATCAAGATGAGTAATTTTGAAGGCTAATTATCAATATCAATCTCTAATTATAATCCAAAGGCTTTAATCAAAACCAGGTCGCAATCTACAAAACCCTATTATCCAGATTAATCAAGAGGCTGCTTTCCAATGCAGTATTTTTAAAATCTTAAACATTTCCCAGCAAATATTTCTTTCTTATCAAAAAAGTACGCATTGTGTACAGTGATATACAATAAAACACACATATCACGGCGCAAATATGCAAAAAAGTATTTGAGGGCGAACACAAAATTCCAGAATACCTTTGTCAGGTAAAAATAATCTGTGTTAATTACGATAAATTACCACGACAATGCTTTTGTAATTCGGACTTGTTTTCATTAACTAACAATCAAGATGAGTAATTTTGAAGGCTAATTGTCAATATCATTCTCTAATTATAATCCAAAGGCTTTAATCAAAACCAGGTCGCAATCTACAAAACCCCAGTATCAAGGTTAATCAAGAGGCTGCTTTCCAATGCAGTATTTTTTAAAATCTTAAACATTTCCTAATAAATATTTTTTTCGTATCCAAAAAGTACGCATTGTGTACAGTTATATACAATAAAACACACATATCACGGCGCAAATATGCAAAAAAGTATTCGAGGCCGAACACAAAATTCCAGAATACCGTTGTCAGGTAAAAATAATCTGTGTTAATTACGATAAATTACCACGACAATGCTTTTGTAATTCGGACTTGTTTTCATTAACTAACAATCAAGATGAGTAATTTTGAAGGCTAATTGTCAATATCATTCTCTAATTATAATCCAAAGGCTTTAAGCAAAAATACGGCAAAATCTACAAAACCCCATTATCTATGTTAATCAAGAGGCTGCTTTCCAATGCAGTATCTTTTATTATCGTAAACATTTCCCAGCAAATATTTCTTTTAGTATCAAAAAAGTAAGCATTGTGTGCGGTGATATACAATAAAACACACATATCACGGCGCAAATATGCAAAAAAGTATTTGAGGCTGAACACAAAATTCTAGAATACCTTTGCCAGGTAAAAAAAATCTGTGTTAATTACGATAAATTACCACGACAATGCTTTTGTAATCAGGACTTGTTTTCATTAACTGACAATCAAGATGAGTAATTTTGAAGGCTAATTATCAATATCATTCTCTAATTATAATCCAAAGGCTTTAATCAAAACCAGGTCGCAATCTACAAAACCCTATTATCAAGATTAATCAAGAGGCTGCTTTCCAATGCAGTATTTTTTAAAATCTTAAACATTTCCCAGCAAATATTTTTTTTCTTATCAAAAAAGTACGCATTGTGTACAGTGATATACAATAAAACGCACATATCACGGTGCAAATATGCAAAAAAGTATTTGAGGCCGAACACAAAATTCCAGAATACCTTTGTCAGGTAAAAATAATCTGTGTTGATTACGATAAATTACCACGACAATGCTTTTGTAATTCGGACTTGTTTTCATTAACTAACAATCAAGATGAGTAATTTTGAAGGCTAATTGTCAATATCATTCTCTAATTATAATCCAAAGGCTATAATCAAAACCAGGTCACATTCTACAAAACCCCATTATCCATGTTAATCAAGAGGCTGCTTTCCAATGCAGTATTTTTTAAAATCTTAAACATTTCCCAGCAAATATTTCATTTCTTATCAAAAAAGTACGCATTGTGTACAGTTATATACCATTAAAACACACATATAACGGCGCAAATATGCAAAAGAGTATTTGAGGCCCAACACAAAATTCCCGAATACCGTTGTCAGGTAAAAATAATCTGTGTTAACTGGGATAAACTACCACGACAATGCTTTTCCTTATAAAATGATATCTGCGCTTGTTTTAATTCTGCAACATTAACATGGCTATTTCATATTTGAACCTAGCCTACAGGCTAATTTTTCAATAGCATTCACTACAATGGAAATTCCTCATTCGAAGCTATGGTTCAATCTCCAAAAAGCCAATTGTTTATGTGAAAAAATAAGCTGTTTTCAACCGTAGTCTTTTTGAAACTCTCACACATTTCCCATTGAGTTTTTCTTTTCCTATCAAAAAAGTGCACATTTTCACCAGTAAAGTATAATGGAACGCAAAAATCATAGCGCAGATAAAAAAAAAAATGCGAATTCGAAAAGAAAATTCCAGAATCAACCTGTCAATTAAATATAAACTGTGTTAATAATTAAAATAAACTACCGAAACAATATACTTTTCGTGATATAACTACGTCCGGACTTGTTTTAATTAACTACAATTAAAATGAGTAATTTGAAGGCTAATTGTCAATATTTCTAATTATAATCCAAAGGCTTTAATCAAAACCAGGTCGAAATCTACAAAACCCCATTATCCATGTCAATCAAGAGGCTCTTTCCAATGCAGTATTTTTTATATCGTAAACATTTCCCAGCAAATATTTCTTTTAGTATAAAAAAAGTAAGCATTGTGTGCGGTGATATACAATAAAACACACATATCACGGCGCAAATATGCAAAAAAGTATTTGACCCTGAACACAAAATTCTAGAATACCTTTGCCAGGTAAAAATAATCTGTGTTAATTACGATAAATTACCACGACAATGCTTTTGTAATCCGGACTTGTTTTCATTAACTGACAATCAAGATGAGTAATTTTGAAGGCTAATTATCAATATCATTCTCTAATTATAATCCAAAGGCTTTAATCAAAACAAGGTCGCATCTACAAAACCCTATTATCCAGATTAATCAAAGGCAGCTTTCCAATGCAGTATTTTTTAAAATCTTAAACATTTCCCAGCAAATATTTCTTTTCTTATCAAAAAAATACGCATTGTGTACAGTGATATACAATAAAACACACATATCACGGCGCAAATATGCAAAAAAGTATTTGATGCCGAACACAAAATTCCAGAATACCTTTGTCAGGTAAAAATAATCTGTGTTAATTACGATAAATTACCACGACAATGCTTTTGTAATTCGGACTTGTTTTCATTAACTAACAATCAAGATGAGTAATTTTGAAGGCTAATTGTAAATATCATTCTCTAATTATAATCCAAAGGCTTTAATCAAAACCAGTCGCAATCGCAATCTACAAAACCCCATTATCTATGTTAATCAACAGGCTGCTTTCCAATGCAGTATTTTTTAAAATCTTAAACATTTCCCAGCAAATATTTCATTTCTTATCAAAAAAGTACGCATTGTGTACAGATATACAATAAAACACACATATCACGGCGCAAATATGCAAAAAAGTATTTGAGGCCCAACACAAAATTCCCGAATACCGTTGTCAGGTAAAAAAAACCTGTGTTAACTGGGATAAACTACCACGACAATGCTTTTCCTTATAAAATTATATCTGCGCTTGTTTTAATTCTGCAACATTAACATGGCTAGTTCATATTTGAACCTAGCCTACAGGCTAATTTTTCAATAGCATTCACTACAATGGAAATTCCTCATTCGAAGCTATGTTCAATCTCCAAAAAGCCAATTATTAATGTGAAAAAATAAGCTGTTTTCCACCGTAGTCTTTTTGAAACTCTCACACATTTCCCATTGAGTTTTTCTTTTCCTATCCAAAAAGTGCACATTTTCACCAGTAAAGTATAATGGAACGCAAAAATCATAGCGCAGATAAAAAAAAATAATGCGAATTCGAAAAGAAAATTCCAGAATCAACCTGTCAATTAAACATAAACTGTGTTAATAATTAAAATAAACTACCGAAACAATATACTTTTCGTGATATAACTACGTGCGGACTTGTTTTAATTAACTCACAATTAAAATGAGTAATTTGAAGGCTAAGTGTCAATATAATTCTATAATTATAATCCAAAGTCTTTAATCAAAAGTACGGCAAAATCTACAAAACCCCATTATCTATGTTAATCAAGAGGCTTCTTTCCAATGCAGTATTTTTTATTATCGTAAACATTTCCCAGCAAATATTTCTTTTCGCATCAAAAAAATACGCATTGTGTACAGTGATATACAATAAAACACACATATCACGGCGCAAATATGCAAAAAAGTATTTGAGGCCGAACACAAAATTCCAGAATACCTTTGTCAGGTAAAAATAATCTGTGTTAATTACGATAAATTACCACGACAATGCTTTTGTAATCCGGACTTGTTTTCATTAACTGACAATCAAGATGAGTAATTTTGAAGGCTAATTATCAATATCATTCTCTAATTATAATCCAAAGGCTTTAATCAAAACAAGGTCGCAATCTACAAAACCCCATTATCTATGTTAATCAAGAGGCTGCTTTCCAATGCAGTATTTTTTAAAATCTTAAACATTATCACAGCAAATATTTCATTTCTTATCAAAAAAGTACGCATTGTGTACAGTTATATACAATAAAACACACATATCATGGCGCAAATATGCAAAAAAGTATTTGAGGCCCAACACAAAATTCCCGAATACCGTTGTCAGGTAAAAATAACCTGTGTTAACTAGGATAAACTACCACGACAATGCTTTTCCTTATAAAATTATATCTGCGCTTGTTTTAATTCTGCAACATTAACATGGCTAGTTCATATTTGAACCTAGCCTACAGGCTAATTTTTCAATAGCATTCACTAATGGAAATTCCTCATTCGAAGCTATGGTTCAATCTCCAAAAAGCCAATTATTAATGTGAAAAAATAAGCTGTTTTCCATCGTAGTCTTTTTGAAACTCTCACACATTTCCCATTGAGTTTTTCTTTTCCTATCAAAAAAGTGCACATTTTCACCAGTAAAGTATAATGGAACGCAAAAATCATAGCGCAGATAAAAAAAAAATAATGCGAATTCGAAAAGAAAATTCCAGAATCAACCTGTCAATTAAATATAAACTGTGTTAATAATTAAAATAAACTACCGAAACAATATACTTTTCGTGATATAACTACGTCCGGACTTGTTTTAATTAACTTACAATTAAAATGAGTAATTTGAAGGCTAATTGTCAATATCATTCTCTAATTATAATCCAAAGGCTTTAATCAAAACCAGGTCGAAATCTACAAAACCCCATTATCCATTTCAATCAAGAGGCTTCTTTCCAATGCAGTATTTTTTATATTCGTAAACATTTCCCAGCAAATATTTCTTTTAGTATAAAAAAAGTAAGCATTGTGTGCGCTGATATACAATAAAACACACATATCACGGCGCAAATATGCAAAAAAGTATTTGACCCTGAACACAAAATTCTAGAATACCTTTGCCAGGTAAAAATAATCTGTGTTAATTACGATAAATTACCACGACAATGCTTTTGTAATCCGGACTTGTTTTCATTAACTGACAATCAAGATGAGTAATTTTGAAGGCTAATTGTCAATATCATTCTCTAATTATAATCCAAAGGCTTTAATCAAAACCAGGTCGCAATCTACAAAACCCCATTATCCATGTCAATCAAGAGGCTGCTTTCCAATGCTGTATTTTTTATAATCGTAAACATTTCCCAGCAAATATTTCTTTTCGTATCAAAAAAGTAAGCATTGTGTACAGTGATATACAATAAAACACACATATCACGGCGCAAATATGCAAAAAAGTATTTGAGGCCGAACATAAAATTCCAGAATACCTTTGTCAGGTAAAAATAATCTGTGTTAATTACGATAAATTACCACGACAATGCTTTTGTAATTCGGACTGGTTTTCATTAACTAACAATCAAGATGAGTAATTTTGAAGGCTAATTATCAATATCAATCTCTAATTATAATCCAAAGGCTTTAATCAAAACCAGGTCGCAATCTACAAAACCCTATTATCCAGATTAATCAAGAGGCTGCTTTCCAATGCAGTATTTTTTAAAATCTTAAACATTTCCCAGCAAATATTTCTTTTCTTATCAAAAAAGTACGCATTGTGTACAGTGATATACAATAAAACACACATATCACGGCGCAAATATGCAAAAAAGTATTTGAGGGCGAACACAAAATTCCAGAATACCTTTGTCAGGTAAAAATAATCTGTGTTAATTACGATAAATTACCACGACAATGCTTTTGTAATTCGGACTTGTTTTCATTAACTAACAATCAAGATGAGTAATTTTGAAGGCTAATTGTCAATATCATTCTCTAATTATAATCCAAAGGCTTTAATCAAAACCAGGTCGCAATCTACAAAACCCCAGTATCAAGGTTAATCAAGAGGCTGCTTTCCAATGCAGTATTTTTTAAAATCTTAAACATTTCCTAATAAATATTTCTTTTCGTATCCAAAAAGTACGCATTGTGTACAGTTATATACAATAAAACACACATATCACGGTGCAAATATGCAAAAAAGTATTCGAGGCCGAACACAAAATTCCAGAATACCGTTGTCAGGTAAAAATAATCTGTGTTAATTACGATAAATTACCACGACAATGCTTTTGTAATTCGGACTTGTTTTCATTAACTAACAATCAAGATGAGTAATTTTGAAGGCTAATTGTCAATATCATTCTCTAATTATAATCCAAAGGCTTTAAGCAAAAATACGGCAAAATCTACAAAACCCCATTATCTATGTTAATCAAGAGGCTGCTTTCCAATGCAGTATCTTTTATTATCGTAAACATTTCCCAGCAAATATTTCTTTTAGTATCAAAAAAGTAAGCATTGTGTGCGGTGATATACAATAAAACACACATATCACGGCGCAAATATGCAAAAAAGTATTTGAGGCTGAACACAAAATTCTAGAATACCTTTGCCAGGTAAAAAAATCTGTGTTAATTACGATAAATTACCACGACAATGCTTTTGTAATCAGGACTTGTTTTCATTAACTGACAATCAAGATGAGTAATTTTGAAGGCTAATTATCAATATCATTCTCTAATTATAATCCAAAGGCTTTAATCAAAACCAGGTCGCAATCTACAAAACCCTATTATCAAGATTAATCAAGAGGCTGCTTTCCAATGCAGTATTTTTTAAAATCTTAAACATTTCCCAGCAAATATTTTTTTTCTTATCAAAAAAGTACGCATTGTGTACAGTGATATACAATAAAACGCACATATCACGGTGCAAATATGCAAAAAAGTATTTGAGGCCGAACACAAAATTCCAGAATACCTTTGTCAGGTAAAAATAATCTGTGTTGATTACGATAAATTACCACGACAATGCTTTTGTAATTCGGACTTGTTTTCATTAACTAACAATCAAGATGAGTAATTTTGAAGGCTAATTGTCAATATCATTCTCTAATTATAATCCAAAGGCTATAATCAAAACCAGGTCACATTCTACAAAACCCCATTATCCATGTTAATCAAGAGGCTGCTTTCCAATGCAGTATTTTTTAAAATCTTAAACATTTCCCAGCAAATATTTCATTTCTTATCAAAAAAGTACGCATTGTGTACAGTTATATACATTAAAACACACATATAACGGCGCAAATATGCAAAAGAGTATTTGAGGCCCAACACAAAATTCCCGAATACCGTTGTCAGGTAAAAATAATCTGTGTTAACTGGGATAAACTACCACGACAATGCTTTTCTTATAAAATGATATCTGCGCTTGTTTTAATTCTGCAACATTAACATGGCTATTTCATATTTGAACCTAGCCTACAGGCTAATTTTTCAATAGCATTCACTACAATGGAAATTCCTCATTCGAAGCTATGGTTCAATCTCCAAAAAGCCAATTGTTTATGTGAAAAAATAAGCTGTTTTCAACCGTAGTCTTTTTGAAACTCTCACACATTTCCCATTGAGTTTTTCTTTTCCTATCAAAAAAGTGCACATTTTCACCAGTAAAGTATAATGGAACGCAAAAATCATAGCGCAGATAAAAAAAAAAATGCGAATTCGAAAAGAAAATTCCAGAATCAACCTGTCAATTAAATATAAACTGTGTTAATAATTAAAATAAACTACCGAAACAATATACTTTTCGTGATATAACTACGTCCGGACTTGTTTTAATTAACTTACAATTAAAATGAGTAATTTGAAGGCTAATTGTCAATATCATTCTCTAATTATAATCCAAAGGCTTTAATCAAAACCAGGTCGAAATCTACAAAACCCCATTATCCATGTCAATCAAGAGGCTTCTTTCCAATGCAGTATTTTTTATATTCGTAAACATTTCCCAGCAAATATTTCTTTTAGTATAAAAAAAGTAAGCATTGTGTGCGGTGATATACAATAAAACACACATATCACGGCGCAAATATGCAAAAAAGTATTTGACCCTGAACACAAAATTCTAGAATACCTTTGCCAGGTAAAAATAATCTGTGTTAATTACGATAAATTACCACGACAATGCTTTTGTAATCCGGACTTGTTTTCATTAACTGACAATCAAGATGAGTAATTTTGAAGGCTAATTATCAATATCATTCTCTAATTATAATCCAAAGGCTTTAATCAAAACAAGGTCGCATTCTACAAAACCCTATTATCCAGATTAATCAAGAGGCAGCTTTCCAATGCAGTATTTTTTAAAATCTTAAACATTTCCCAGCAAATATTTCTTTTCTTATCAAAAAAATACGCATTGTGTACAGTGATATACAATAAAACACACATATCACGGCGCAAATATGCAAAAAAGTATTTGATGCCGAACACAAAATTCCAGAATACCTTTGTCAGGTAAAAATAATCTGTGTTAATTACGATAAATTACCACGACAATGCTTTTGTAATTCGGACTTGTTTTCATTAACTAACAATCAAGATGAGTAATTTTGAAGGCTAATTGTAAATATCATTCTCTAATTATAATCCAAAGGCTTTAATCAAAACCAGGTCGCAATCTACAAAACCCCATTATCTATGTTAATCAACAGGCTGCTTTCCAATGCAGTATTTTTTAAAATCTTAAACATTTCCCAGCAAATATTTCATTTCTTATCAAAAAAGTACGCATTGTGTACAGTGATATACAATAAAACACACATATCACGGCGCAAATATGCAAAAAAGTATTTGAGGCCCAACACAAAATTCCCGAATACCGTTGTCAGGTAAAAAGAACCTGTGTTAACTGGGATAAACTACCACGACAATGCTTTTCCTTATAAAATTATATCTGCGCTTGTTTTAATTCTGCAACATTAACATGGCTAGTTCATATTTGAACCTAGCCTACAGGCTAATTTTTCAATAGCATTCACTACAATGGAAATTCCTCATTCGAAGCTATGGTTCAATCTCCAAAAAGCCAATTATTAATGTGAAAAAATAAGCTGTTTTCCACCGTAGTCTTTTTGAAACTCTCACACATTTCCCATTGAGTTTTTCTTTTCCTATCCAAAAAGTGCACATTTTCACCAGTAAAGTATAATGGAACGCAAAAATCATAGCGCAGATAAAAAAAAATAATGCGAATTCGAAAAGAAAATTCCAGAATCAACCTGTCAATTAAACATAAACTGTGTTAATAATTAAAATAAACTACCGAAACAATATACTTTTCGTGATATAACTACGTCCGGACTTGTTTTAATTAACTCACAATTAAAATGAGTAATTTGAAGGCTAAGTGTCAATATAATTCTATAATTATAATCCAAAGTCTTTAATCAAAAGTACGGCAAAATCTACAAAACCCCATTATCTATGTTAATCAAGAGGCTTCTTTCCAATGCAGTATTTTTTATTATCGTAAACATTTCCCAGCAAATATTTCTTTTCGCATCAAAAAAGTAAGCATTGTGTGCAGTGATATACAATAAAACACACATATCACGGCGCAAATATGCAAAAAAGTATTTGAGGCCAAACGCAAAATTCTAGAATACCTTTGCCAGGTAAAAATAATCTGTGTTAATTACGATAAATTACCACGACGATGCTTTTGTAATCCGGACTTGTTTTCATTAACTGACAATCAAGATGAGTAATTTTGAAGGCTAATTGTCAATATCATTCTCTAATTATAATCCAAAGGCTTTAATCAAAACCAGGTCGCAATCTACAAAACCCCATTATCAAGGTTATTCAAGAGGCCGCTTTCCAATGCAGTATTTTTAAAATCTTAAACATTTCCTAATAAATATTTCTTTTCGTTTCAAAAAAGTACGCATTGTGTACAGTTATATACAATAAAACTCACATATCACGGCGCAAATATGCAAAAAAGTATTTGAGGCCGAACACAAAATTCCAGAATACCTTTGTCATGTAAAAATAATCTGTGTTGATTACGATAAATTACCACGACAATGCTTTTGTAATTCGGACTTGTTTTCATTAACTAACCATCAAGATGAGTAATTTTGAAGGCTAATTGTCAATATCATTCTCTAATTATAATCCAAAGGGTATAATCAAAACCAGGTCGCAATCTACAAAACTCCATTATCCATGTTAATCAAGAGGCTGCTTTCCAATGCAGTATTTTTTAAAATCTTAAACATTTCCCAGCAAATATTTCATTTCTTATCAAAAAAGTACGCATTGTGTACAGTTATATACATTAAAACACACATATAACGGCGCAAATATGCAAAAGAGTATTTGAGGCCCAACACAAAATTCCCGAATACCGTTGTCAGGTAAAAATAATCTGTGTTAACTGGGATAAACTACCACGACAATGCTTTTCCTTATAAAATTATATCTGCGCTTGTTTTAATTCTGCAACATTAACATGGCTATTCATATTTGAACCTAGCCTACAGGCTAATTTTTCAATAGCATTCACTACAATGGAAATTCCTCATTCGAAGCTATGGTTCAATCTCCAAAAAGCCAATTGTTTATGTGAAAAAATAAGCTGTTTTCCACCGTAGTCTTTTTGAAACTCTCACACATTTCCCATTGATTTTTTTATTTCCTATCAAAAAGGTGCACAATTTCACCAGTAAAGTATAATGGAACGCAAAAATCATAGCGCAGATAAAAAAGAATAATGCGAATTCGAAAAGAAAATTCCAGAATCAACCTGTCAATTAAATATAAACTGTGTTAATAATTAAAATAAACTACCGAAACAATATACTTTTCGTGATATAACTAAGTCCCGACTTGTTTTAATTAACTGACAATCAAAATGAGTAATTTTGAAGGCTAAGTGTCAATATAATTCTATAATTATAATCCAAAGGCTTTAAGCAAAATACGGCAAAATCTACAAAACCCCATTATCTATGTTAATCAAGAGGCTGCTTTCCAATGCAGCATCTTTTATTATCGTAAACATTTCCCAGCAAATATTTCTTTTAGTATCAAAAAAGTAAGCATTGTGTGCGGTGATATACAATAAAACACACATATCACGGCGCAAATATGCAAAAAAGTATTTGAGGCTGAACACAAAATTCTAGAATACCTTTGCCAGGTAAAAAAATCTGTGTTAATTACGATAAATTACCACCACAATGCTTTTGTAATCAGGACTTGTTTTCATTAACTGACAATCAAGATGAGTAATTTTGAAGGCTAATTATCAATATCATTCTCTAATTATAATCCAAAGGCTTTAATCAAAACCAGGTCGCAATCTACAAAACCCTATTATCAAGATTAATCAAGAGGCTGCTTTCCAATGCAGTATTTTTTAAAATCTTAAACATTTCCCAGCAAATATTTTTTTCTTATCAAAAAAGTACGCATTGTGTACAGTGATATACAATAAAACGCACATATCACGGTGCAAATATGCAAAAAAGTATTTGAGGCCGAACACAAAATTCCAGAATACCTTTGTCAGGTAAAAATAATCTGTGTTGATTACGATAAATTACCACGACAATGCTTTTGTAATTCGGACTTGTTTTCATTAACTAACAATCAAGATGAGTAATTTTGAAGGCTAATTGTCAATATCATTCTCTAATTATAATCCAAAGGCTATAATCAAAACCAGGTCACATTCTACAAAACCCCATTATCCATGTTAATCAAGAGGCTGCTTTCCAATGCAGTATTTTTTAAAATCTTAAACATTTCCCAGCAAATATTTCATTTCTTATCAAAAAAGTACGCATTGTGTACAGTTATACATTAAAACACACATATAACGGCGCAAATATGCAAAAGAGTATTTGAGGCCCAACACAAAATTCCCGAATACCGTTGTCAGGTAAAAATAATCTGTGTTAACTGGGATAAACTACCACGACAATGCTTTTCCTTATAAAATGATATCTGCGCTTGTTTTAATTCTGCAACATTAACATGGCTATTTCATATTTGAACCTAGCCTACAGGCTAATTTTTCAATAGCATTCACTACAATGGAAATTCCTCATTCGAAGCTATGGTTCAATCTCCAAAAAGCCAATTGTTTATGTGAAAAAATAAGCTGTTTTCAACCGTAGTATTTTTGAAACTCTCACACATTTCCCATTGAGTTTTTCTTTTCCTATCAAAAAAGTGCACATTTTCACCAGTAAAGTATAATGGAACGCAAAAATCATAGCGCAGATAAAAAAAAAAAATGCGAATTCGAAAAGAAAATTCCGGAATCAACCTGTCAATTAAATATAAACTGTGTTAATAATTAAAATAAACTACCGAAACAATATACTTTTCGTGATATAACTATATCCGGACTTGTTTTAATTAACTGACAATCAAAATGAGTAATTTTGAAGCCTAAGTGTCAATATAATTCTATAATTATAATCCAAAGGCTTTAAGCAAAAATACGGCAAAATCTACAAAACCCCATTATCTATATTAATCAAGAGGCTGCTTTCCAATGCAGTATTTTTTATTATCGTAAACATTTCCCAGCAAATATTTCTTTTAGTATCAAAAAAGTAAGCATTGTGTGCGGTGATATACAATAAAACACACATATCACGGCGCAAATATGCAAAAAAGTATTTGAGGCTGAACACAAAATTCTAGAATACCTTTGCCAGGTAAAAATAATCTGTGTTAATTACGATAAATTACCACGACAATGCTTTTGTAATCCGGACTTGTTTTCATTAACTGACAATCAAGATGAGTAATTTTGAAGGCTAATTATCAATATCATTCTCTAATTATAATCCAAAGGCTTTAATCAAAACCAGGTCGCAATCTACAAAACCCTATTATCCAGATTAATCAAGAGGCTGCTTTCCAATGCAGTATTTTTTAAAATCTTAAACATTTCCCAGCAAATATTTCTTTTCTTATCAAAAAAGTACGCATTGTGTACAGTGATATACAATAAAACACACATATCACGGCGCAAATATGCAAAAAAGTATTTGAGGGCGAACACAAAATTCCAGAATACCTTTTTCAGGTAAAAATAATCTGTGTTAATTATGATAAATTACCACGACAATGCTTTTGTAATTCGGACTTGTTTTCATTAACTAACAATCAAGATGAGTAATTTTGAAGGCTAATTGTAAATATCATTCTCTAATTATAATCCAAAGGCTTTAATCAAAACCAGGTCGCAATCTACAAAACCCCATTATCCATGTTAATCAAGAGGCTGCTTTCCAATGCAGTATTTTTTAAAATCTTAAACATTTCCCAGCAAATATTTCATTTCTTATCAAAAAAGTACGCATTGTGTACAGTTATATACAAAAAAACACATATCACGGCGCAAATATGCAAAAAAGTATTTGAGGCCCAACACAAAATTCCCGAATACCGTTGTCAGGTAAAAATAACCTGTGTTAACTGGTATAAACTACCACGACAATGCTTTTCCTTATAAAATTATATCTGCGCTTGTTTTAATTCTGCAACATTAACATGGCTAGTTCATATTTGAACCTAGCCTACAGGCTAATTTTTCAATAGCATTCACTACAATGGAAATTCCTCATTCGAAGCTATGGTTCAATCTCCAAAAAGCCAATTATTTATGTGAAAAAATAAGCTGTTTTCCACCGTAGTCTTTTTGAAACTCTCACACATTTCCCATTGAGTTTTTCTTCTCCTATCAAAAAAGTGCACATTTTCACCAGTAAAGTATAATGGAACGCAAAAATCATAGCGCAGATAAAAAAAAATAATGCGAATTCGAAAAGAAAATTCCAGAATCAACCTGTCAATTAAATTTAAACTGTGTTAATAATTAAAATAAACTACCGAAACAATATACTTTTCGTGATATAACTAAGTCCGGACTTGTTTTAATTAACTGACAATAAAAATGAGTAATTTCAAAGGCTAAGTGCCAATATAATTCTATAATTATAATCCAAAGGCTTTAATCAAAAGTACGACAAAATTTACAAAACCCCATTATCTAAGTTAATCAAGAGGCTGCTTTCCAATGCAGTATTTTTTATTATCGTAAATATTTCCCAGCAAATATTTCTTTTCGCATCAAAAAAGTAAGCATTGTGTGCAGTGATATACAATAAAACACACATATCACGGCGCAAAATATGCAAAAAAGTATTTGAGGCCGAACACAAAATTCCAGAATACCTTTGCCAGGTAAAAATAATCTGTGTTAAAAGAATTACCACGACGATGCTTTTGTAATCCGGACTTGTTTTCATTAACTGACAATCAAGATGAGTAATTTTGAAGGCTAATTGTCAATATCATTCTCTAATTATAATCCAAAGGCTTTAATCAAAACCAGGTCGCAATCTACAAAACCCCATTATCAAGGTTATTCAAGAGGCCGCTTTCCAATGCAGTATTTTTTAAAATCTTAAACATTTCCTAATAAATATTTCTTTTCGTATCAAAAAAGTACGCATTGTGTACAGTTATATACAATAAAACTCACATATCACGGCGCAAATATGCAAAAAAGTATTTGAGACCGAACACAAAATTCCAGAATACCTTTGTCAGGTAAAAATAATCTGTGTTGATTACGATAAATTACCACGACAATGCTTTTGTAATTCGGACTTGTTTTCATTTACTAACAATCAAGATGAGTAATTTTGAAGGCTAATTGTCAATATCATTCTCTAATTATAATCCAAAGGCTATAATCAAAACCAGGTCACAATCTACAAAACCCCATTATCCATGTTAATCAAGAGGCTGCTTTCCAATGCAGTATTTTTTAAAATCTTAAACATTTCCCAGCAAATATTTCATTTCTTATCAAAAAAGTACGCATTGTGTACAGTTATATACAATAAAACACACATATCACGGCGCAAATATGCAAAAAAGTATTTGAGTTCCAACACAAAATTCCCGAATACCGTTGTCAGGTAAAAATAACCTGTGTTAACTGGGATAAACTACCACGACAATGCTTTTCCTTATAAAATTATATCTGCGCTTGTTTTAATTCTGCAACATTAACATGGCTAGTTCATATTTGAACCTAGCCTACAGGCTAATTTTTCAATAGCATTCACTACAATGGAAATTCCTCATTCGAAGCTATGGTTCAATCTCCAAAAAGCCAATTATTAATGTGAAAAAATAAGCTGTTTTCCACCGTAGTCTTTTTGAAACTCTCACACATTTCCCATTGAGTTTTTCTTTTCCTATCAAAAAAGTGCACATTTTCACCAGTAAAGTATAATGGAACGCAAAAATCATAGCGCAGATAAAAAAAAATAATGCGAATTCGAAAAGAAAATTCCAGAATCAACCTGTCAATTAAATATAAACTGTGTTAAAAATAAAAATAAACTACCGAAACAATATACTTTTCGTGATATAACTACGTCCGGACTTGTTTTAATTAACTCACAATTAAAATGAGTAATTTGAAGGCTAAGTGTCAATATAATTCTATAATTATAATCCAAAGTCTTTAATCAAAAGTACGGCAAAATCTACAAAACCCCATTATCTATGTTAATCAAGAGGCTGCTTTCCAATGCAGTATTTTTTATTATCGTAAATATTTCCCAGCAAATATTTCTTTTTGCATCAAAAAAGTAAGCATTGTGTGCAGTGATATACAATAAAACACACATATCACGGCGCAAATATGCAAAAAAGTATTTGAGGCCGAACATAAAATTCCAGAATACCTTTGTCAGGTAAAAATAATCTGTGTTAATTACGATAAATTACCACGACAATGCTTTTGTAATTCGGACTGGTTTTCATTAACTAACAATCAAGATGAGTAATTTTGAAGGCTAATTATCAATATCAATCTCTAATTATAATCCAAAGGCTTTAATCAAAACCAGGTCGCAATCTACAAAACCCTATTATCCAGATTAATCAAGAGGCTGCTTTCCAATGCAGTATTTTTTAAAATCTTAAACATTTCCCAGCAAATATTTCTTTTCTTATCAAAAAAGTACGCATTGTGTACAGTGATATACAATAAAACACACATATCACGGCGCAAATATGCAAAAAAGTATTTGAGGGCGAACACAAAATTCCAGAATACCTTTGCCAGGTAAAAATAATCTGTGTTAATTACGATAAATTACCACGACAATGCTTTTGTAATTCAGACTTGTTTTCATTAACTAACAATCAAGATGAGTAATTTTGAAGGCTAATTGTCAATATCATTCTCTAATTATAATCCAAAGGCTTTAATCAAAACCAGGTCGCAATCTACAAAACCCCATATCAAGGTTAATCAAGAGGCTGCTTTCCAATGCAGTATTTTTTAAAATCTTAAACATTTCCTAATAATATTTCTTTTCGTATCCAAAAAGTACGCATTGTGTACAGTTATATACAATAAAACACACATATCACGGTGCAAATATGCAAAAAAGTATTCGAGGCCGAACACAAAATTCCAGAATACCGTTGTCAGGTAAAAATAATCTGTGTTAATTACGATAAATTACCACGACAATGCTTTTGTAATTCGGACTTGTTTTCATTAACTAACAATCAAGATGAGTAATTTTGAAGGCTAATTGTCAATATCATTCTCTAATTATAATCCAAAGGCTTTAAGCAAAAATACGGCAAAATCTACAAAACCCCATTATCTATGTTAATCAAGAGGCTGCTTTCCAATGCAGTATCTTTTATTATCGTAAACATTTCCCAGCAAATATTTCTTTTAGTATCAAAAAAGTAAGCATTGTGTGCGGTGATATACAATAAAACACACATATCACGGCGCAAATATGCAAAAAAGTATTTGAGGCTGAACACAAAATTCTAGAATACCTTTGCCAGGTAAAAAAATCTGTGTTAATTACGATAAATTACCACGACAATGCTTTTGTAATCAGGACTTGTTTTCATTAACTGACAATCAAGATGAGTAATTTTGAAGGCTAATTATCAATATCATTCTCTAATTATAATCCAAAGGCTTTAATCAAAACCAGGTCGCAATCTACAAAACCCTATTATCAAGATTAATCAAGAGGCTGCTTTCCAATGCAGTATTTTTTAAAATCTTAAACATTTCCCAGCAAATATTTTTTTTCTTATCAAAAAAGTACGCATTGTGTACAGTGATATACAATAAAACGCACATATCACGGTGCAAATATGCAAAAAAGTATTTGAGGCCGAACACAAAATTCCAGAATACCTTTGTCAGGTAAAAAAATCTGTGTTGATTACGATAAATTACCACGACAATGCTTTTGTAATTCGGACTTGTTTTCATTAACTAACAATCAAGATGAGTAATTTTGAAGGCTAATTGTCAATATCATTCTCTAATTATAATCCAAAGGCTATAATCAAAACCAGGTCACATTCTACAAAACCCCATTATCCATGTTAATCAAGAGGCTGCTTTCCAATGCAGTATTTTTTAAAATCTTAAACATTTCCCAGCAAATATTTCATTTCTTATCAAAAAAGTACGCATTGTGTACAGTTATATACATTAAAACACACATATAACGGCGCAAATATGCAAAAAGTATTTGAGGCCCAACACAAAATTCCCGAATACCGTTGTCAGGTAAAAATAATCTGTGTTAACTGGGATAAACTACCACGACAATGCTTTTCCTTATAAAATGATATCTGCGCTTGTTTTAATTCTGCAACATTAACATGGCTATTTCATATTTGAACCTAGCCTACAGGCTAATTTTTCAATAGCATTCACTACAATGGAAATTCCTCATTCGAAGCTATGGTTCAATCTCCAAAAAGCCAATTGTTTATGTGAAAAAATAAGCTGTTTTCAACCGTAGTCTTTTTGAAACTCTCACACATTTCCCATTGAGTTTTTCTTTTCCTATCAAAAAAGTGCACATTTTCACCAGTAAAGTATAATGGAACGCAAAAATCATAGCGCAGATAAAAAAAAAAATGCGAATTCGAAAAGAAAATTCCAGAATCAACCTGTCAATTAAATATAAACTGTGTTAATAATTAAAATAAACTACCGAAACAATATACTTTTCGTGATATAACTACGTCCGGACTTGTTTTAATTAACTTACAATTAAAATGAGTAATTTGAAGGCTAATTGTCAATATCATTCTCTAATTATAATCCAAAGGCTTTAATCAAAACCAGGTCGAAATCTACAAAACCCCATTATCCATGTCAATCAAGAGGCTTCTTTCCAATGCAGTATTTTTTATTTCGTAAACATTTCCCAGCAAATATTTCTTTTAGTATAAAAAAAGTAAGCATTGTGTGCGGTGATATACAATAAAACACACATATCACGGCGCAAATATGCAAAAAAGTATTTGACCCTGAACACAAAATTCTAGAATACCTTTGCCAGGTAAAAATAATCTGTGTTAATTACGATAAATTACCACGACAATGCTTTTGTAATCCGGACTTGTTTTCATTAACTGACAATCAAGATGAGTAATTTTGAAGGCTAATTATCAATATCATTCTCTAATTATAATCCAAAGGCTTTAATCAAAACAAGGTCGCATTCTACAAAACCCTATTATCCAGATTAATCAAGAGGCAGCTTTCCAATGCAGTATTTTTTAAAATCTTAAACATTTCCCAGCAAATATTTCTTTTCTTATCAAAAAAATACGCATTGTGTACAGTGATATACAATAAAACACACATATCACGGCGCAAATATGCAAAAAAGTATTTGATGCCGAACACAAAATTCCAGAATACCTTTGTCAGGTAAAAATAATCTGTGTTAATTACGATAAATTACCACGACAATGCTTTTGTAATTCGGACTTGTTTTCATTAACTAACAATCAAGATGAGTAATTTTGAAGGCTAATTGTAAATATCATTCTCTAATTATAATCCAAAGGCTTTAATCAAAACCAGGTCGCAATCTACAAAACCCCATTATCTATGTTAATCAACAGGCTGCTTTCCAATGCAGTATTTTTTAAAATCTTAAACATTTCCCAGCAAATATTTCATTTCTTATCAAAAAAGTACGCATTGTGTACAGTGATATACAATAAAACACACATATCACGGCGCAAATATGCAAAAAAGTATTTGAGGCCCAACACAAAATTCCCGAATACCGTTGTCAGGTAAAAAGAACCTGTGTTAACTGGGATAAACTACCACGACAATGCTTTTCCTTATAAAATTATATCTGCGCTTGTTTTAATTCTGCAACATTAACATGGCTAGTTCATATTTGAACCTAGCCTACAGGCTAATTTTTCAATAGCATTCACTACAATGGAAATTCCTCATTCGAAGCTATGGTTCAATCTCCAAAAAGCCAATTATTAATGTGAAAAAATAAGCTGTTTTCCACCGTAGTCTTTTTGAAACTCTCACACATTTCCCATTGAGTTTTTCTTTTCCTATCCAAAAAGTGCACATTTTCACCAGTAAAGTATAATGGAACGCAAAAATCATAGCGCAGATAAAAAAAATAATGCGAATTCGAAAAGAAAATTCCAGAATCAACCTGTCAATTAAACATAAACTGTGTTAATAATTAAAATAAACTACCGAAACAATATACTTTTCGTGATATAACTACGTCCGGACTTGTTTTAATTAACTCACAATTAAAATGAGTAATTTGAAGGCTAAGTGTCAATATAATTCTATAATTATAATCCAAAGTCTTTAATCAAAAGTACGGCAAAATCTACAAAACCCCATTATCTATGTTAATCAAGAGGCTTCTTTCCAATGCAGTATTTTTTATTATCGTAAACATTTCCCAGCAAATATTTCTTTTCGCATCAAAAAAGTAAGCATTGTGTGCAGTGATATACAATAAAACACACATATCACGGCGCAAATATGCAAAAAAGTATTTGAGGCCAAACGCAAAATTCTAGAATACCTTTGCCAGGTAAAATAATCTGTGTTAATTACGATAAATTACCACGACGATGCTTTTGTAATCCGGACTTGTTTTCATTAACTGACAATCAAGATGAGTAATTTTGAAGGCTAATTGTCAATATCATTCTCTAATTATAATCCAAAGGCTTTAATCAAAACCAGGTCGCAATCTACAAAACCCCATTATCAAGGTTATTCAAGAGGCCGCTTTCCAATGCAGTATTTTTTAAAATCTTAAACATTTCCTAATAAATATTTCTTTTCGTTTCAAAAAAGTACGCATTGTGTACAGTTATATACAATAAAACTCACATATCACGGCGCAAATATGCAAAAAAGTATTTGAGGCCGAACACAAAATTCCAGAATACCTTTGTCATGTAAAAATAATCTGTGTTGATTACGATAAATTACCACGACAATGCTTTTGTAATTCGGACTTGTTTTCATTAACTAACCATCAAGATGAGTAATTTTGAAGGCTAATTGTCAATATCATTCTCTAATTATAATCCAAAGGGTATAATCAAAACCAGGTCGCAATCTACAAAACTCCATTATCCATGTTAATCAAGAGGCTGCTTTCCAATGCAGTATTTTTTAAAATCTTAAACATTTCCCAGCAAATATTTCATTTCTTATCAAAAAAGTACGCATTGTGTACAGTTATATACATTAAAACACACATATAACGGCGCAAATATGCAAAAGAGTATTTGAGGCCCAACACAAAATTCCCGAATACCGTTGTCAGGTAAAAATAATCTGTGTTAACTGGGATAAACTACCACGACAATGCTTTTCCTTATAAAATTATATCTGCGCTTGTTTTAATTCTGCAACATTAACATGGCTATTTCATATTTGAACCTAGCCTACAGGCTAATTTTTCAATAGCATTCACTACAATGGAAATTCCTCATTCGAAGCTATGGTTCAATCTCCAAAAAGCCAATTGTTTATGTGAAAAAATAAGCTGTTTTCCACCGTAGTCTTTTTGAAACTCTCACACATTTCCCATTGATTTTTTTATTTCCTATCAAAAAGGTGCACAATTTCACCAGTAAAGTATAATGGAACGCAAAAATCATAGCGCAGATAAAAAAGAATAATGCGAATTCGAAAAGAAAATTCCAGAATCAACCTGTCAATTAAATATAAACTGTGTTAATAATTAAAATAAACTACCGAAACAATATACTTTTCGTGATATAACTAAGTCCCGACTTGTTTTAATTAACTGACAATCAAAATGAGTAATTTTGAAGGCTAAGTGTCAATATAATTCTATAATTATAATCCAAAGGCTTTAAGCAAAAATACGGCAAAATCTACAAAACCCCATTATCTATGTTAATCAAGAGGCTGCTTTCCAATGCAGCATCTTTTATTATCGTAAACATTTCCCAGCAAATATTTCTTTTAGTATCAAAAAAGTAAGCATTGTGTGCGGTGATATACAATAAAACACACATATCACGGCGCAAATATGCAAAAAAGTATTTGAGGCTGAACACAAAATTCTAGAATACCTTTGCCAGGTAAAAAAATCTGTGTTAATTACGATAAATTACCACCACAATGCTTTTGTAATCAGGACTTGTTTTCATTAACTGACAATCAAGATGAGTAATTTTGAAGGCTAATTATCAATATCATTCTCTAATTATAATCCAAAGGCTTTAATCAAAACCAGGTCGCAATCTACAAAACCCTATTATCAAGATTAATCAAGAGGCTGCTTTCCAATGCAGTATTTTTTAAAATCTTAAACATTTCCCAGCAAATATTTTTTTCTTATCAAAAAAGTACGCATTGTGTACAGTGATATACAATAAAACGCACATATCACGGCAAATATGCAAAAAAGTATTTGAGGCCGAACACAAAATTCCAGAATACCTTTGTCAGGTAAAAATAATCTGTGTTGATTACGATAAATTACCACGACAATGCTTTTGTAATTCGGACTTGTTTTCATTAACTAACAATCAAGATGAGTAATTTTGAAGGCTAATTGTCAATATCATTCTCTAATTATAATCCAAAGGCTATAATCAAAACCAGGTCACATTCTACAAAACCCCATTATCCATGTTAATCAAGAGGCTGCTTTCCAAATGCAGTATTTTAAAATCTTAAACATTTCCCAGCAAATATTTCATTTCTTATCAAAAAAGTACGCATTGTGTACAGTATATACATTAAAACACACATATAACGGCGCAAATATGCAAAAGAGTATTTGAGGCCCAACACAAAATTCCCGAATACCGTTGTCAGGTAAAAATAATCTGTGTTAACTGGATAAACTACCACGACAATGCTTTCCTTATAAAATGATATCTGCGCTTGTTTTAATTCTGCAACATTAACATGGCTATTTCATATTTGAACCTAGCCTACAGGCTAATTTTCAATAGCATTCACTACAATGGAAATTCCTCATTCGAAGCTATGGTTCAATCTCCAAAAAGCCAATTGTTTATGTGAAAAATAAGCTGTTTTCAACCGTAGTATTTTTGAAACTCTCACACATTTCCCATTGAGTTTTTCTTTTCCTATCAAAAAAGTGCACATTTTCACCAGTAAAGTATAATGGAACGCAAAAATCATAGCGCAGATAAAAAAAAAAATGCGAATTCGAAAAGAAAATTCCGGAATCAACCTGTCAATTAAATATAAACTGTGTTAATAATTAAAATAAACTACCGAAACAATATACTTTTCGTGATATAACTATATCCGGACTTGTTTTAATTAACTGACAATCAAAATGAGTAATTTGAAGCCTAAGTGTCAATATAATTCTATAATTATAATCCAAAGGCTTTAAGCAAAATACGGCAAAATCTACAAAACCCCATTATCTATGTTAATCAAGAGGCTGCTTTCCAATGCAGTATTTTTTATTATCGTAAACATTTCCCAGCAAATATTTCTTTTAGTATCAAAAAAGTAAGCATTGTGTGCGGTGATATACAATAAAACACACATATCACGGCGCAAATATGCAAAAAAGTATTTGAGGCTGAACACAAAATTCTAGAATACCTTTGCCAGGTAAAAATAATCTGTGTTAATTACGATAAATTACCACGACAATGCTTTTGTAATCCGGACTTGTTTTCATTAACTGACAATCAAGATGAGTAATTTGAAGGCTAATTATCAATATCATTCTCTAATTATAATCCAAAGGCTTTAATCAAAACCAGGTCGCAATCTACAAAACCCTATTATCCAGATTAATCAAGAGGCTGCTTTCCAATGCAGTATTTTTAAAATCTTAAACATTTCCCAGCAAATATTTCTTTTCTTATCAAAAAAGTACGCATTGTGTACAGTGATATACAATAAAACACACATATCACGGCGCAAATATGCAAAAAAGTATTTGAGGGCGAACACAAAATTCCAGAATACCTTTTTCAGGTAAAAATAATCTGTGTTAATTATGATAAATTACCACGACAATGCTTTTGTAATTCGGACTTGTTTTCATTAACTAACAATCAAGATGAGTAATTTTGAAGGCTAATTGTAAATATCATTCTCTAATTATAATCCAAAGGCTTTAATCAAAACCAGGTCGCAATCTACAAAACCCCATTATCCATGTTAATCAAGAGGCTGCTTTCCAATGCAGTATTTTTTAAAATCTTAAACATTTCCCAGCAAATATTTCATTTCTTATCAAAAAAGTACGCATTGTGTACAGTTATATACAAAAAAACACACATATCACGGCGCAAATATGCAAAAAAGTATTTGAGGCCCAACACAAAATTCCCGAATACCGTTGTCAGGTAAAAATAACCTGTGTTAACTGGTATAAACTACCACGACAATGCTTTTCCTTATAAAATTATATCTGCGCTTGTTTTAATTCTGCAACATTAACATGGCTAGTTCATATTTGAACCTAGCCTACAGGCTAATTTTTCAATAGCATTCACTACAATGGAAATTCCTCATTCGAAGCTATGGTTCAATCTCCAAAAAGCCAATTATTTATGTGAAAAAATAAGCTGTTTTCCACCGTAGTCTTTTTGAAACTCTCACACATTTCCCATTGAGTTTTTCTTCTCCTATCAAAAAAGTGCACATTTTCACCAGTAAAGTATAATGGAACGCAAAAATCATAGCGCAGATAAAAAAAATAATGCGAATTCGAAAAGAAAATTCCAGAATCAACCTGTCAATTAAATTTAAACTGTGTTAATAATTAAAATAAACTACCGAAACAATATACTTTTCGTGATATAACTAAGTCCGGACTTGTTTTAATTAACTGACAATAAAAATGAGTAATTTCAAAGGCTAAGTGCCAATATAATTCTATAATTATAATCCAAAGGCTTTAATCAAAAGTACGACAAAATTTACAAAACCCCATTATCTATGTTAATCAAGAGGCTGCTTTCCAATGCAGTATTTTTTATTATCGTAAATATTTCCCAGCAAATATTTCTTTTCGCATCAAAAAAGTAAGCAATGTGTGCAGTGATATACAATAAAACACACATATCACGGCGCAAATGTGCAAAAAAGTATTTGAGGCCGAACACAAAATTCCAGAATACCTTTGCCAGGTAAAAATAATCTGTGTTAAAAGAATTACCACGACGATGCTTTTGTAATCCGGACTTGTTTTCATTAACTGACAATCAAGATGAGTAATTTTGAAGGCTAATTGTCAATATCATTCTCTAATTATAATCCAAAGGCTTTAATCAAAACCAGGTCGCAATCTACAAAACCCCATTATCAAGGTTATTCAAGAGGCCGCTTTCCAATGCAGTATTTTTTAAAATCTTAAACATTTCCTAATAAATATTTCTTTTCGTATCAAAAAAGTACGCATTGTGTACAGTTATATACAATAAAACTCACATATCACGGCGCAAATATGCAAAAAAGTATTTGAGGCCGAACACAAAATTCCAGAATACCTTTGTCAGGTAAAAATAATCTGTGTTGATTACGATAAATTACCACGACAATGCTTTTGTAATTCGGACTTGTTTTCATTTACTAACAATCAAGATGAGTAATTTTGAAGGCTAATTGTCAATATCATTCTCTAATTATAATCCAAAGGCTATAATCAAAACCAGGTCACAATCTACAAAACCCCAT
Source organism: Dendronephthya gigantea (assembly GCF_004324835.1). NCBI lineage: Eukaryota > Metazoa > Cnidaria > Anthozoa > Malacalcyonacea > Nephtheidae > Dendronephthya > Dendronephthya gigantea. The sequence goes on along the minus strand of NW_021163250.1, from coordinate 116,043 downwards.
TATCCATGTTAATCAAGAGGCTGCTTTCCAATGCAGTATTTTAAAATCTTAAACATTTCCCAGCAAATATTTCATTTCTTATCAAAAAAGTACGCATTGTGTACAGTTATATACAATAAAACACACATATCACGGCGCAAATATGCAAAAAAGTATTTGAGTTCCAACACAAAATTCCCGAATACCGTTGTCAGGTAAAAATAACCTGTGTTAACTGGGATAAACTACCACGACAATGCTTTTCCTTATAAAATTATATCTGCGCTTGTTTTAATTCTGCAACATTAACATGGCTAGTTCATATTTGAACCTAGCCTACAGGCTAATTTTTCAATAGCATTCACTACAATGGAAATTCCTCATTCGAAGCTATGGTTCAATCTCCAAAAAGCCAATTATTAATGTGAAAAAATAAGCTGTTTTCCACCGTAGTCTTTTTGAAACTCTCACACATTTCCCATTGAGTTTTTCTTTTCCTATCAAAAAAGTGCACATTTTCACCAGTAAAGTATAATGGAACGCAAAAATCATAGCGCAGATAAAAAAAAATAATGCGAATTCGAAAAGAAAATTCCAGAATCAACCTGTCAATTAAATATAACTGTGTTAAAATTAAAAAAATAAACTACCGAAACAATATACTTTTCGTGATATAACTACGTCCGGACTTGTTTTAATTAACTCACAATTAAAATGAGTAATTTGAAGGCTAAGTGTCAATATAATTCTATAATTATAATCCAAAGTCTTTAATCAAAAGTACGGCAAAATCTACAAAACCCCATTATCTATGTTAATCAAGAGGCTGCTTTCCAATGCAGTATTTTTTATTATCGTAAATATTTCCCAGCAAATATTTCTTTTTGCATCAAAAAAGTAAGCATTGTGTGCAGTGATATACAATAAAACACACATATCACGGCGCAAATATGCAAAAAAGTATTTGAGGCCGAACACAAAATTCCAGAATACCTTTGCCAGGTAAAAATAATCTGTGTTAATTACGATAAATTACCACGACAATGCTTTTGTAATTCAGACTTGTTTTCATTAACTAACAATCAAGATGAGTAATTTTGAAGGCTAATTGTCAATATCATTCTCTAATTATAATCCAAAGGCTTTAATCAAAACCAGGTCGCAATCTACAAAACCCCAGTATCAAGGTTAATCAAGAGGCTGCTTTCCAATGCAGTATTTTTTAAAATCTTAAACATTTCCTAATAAATATTTCTTTTCGTATCCAAAAAGTACGCATTGTGTACAGTTATATACAATAAAACACACATATCACGGCGCAAATATTCAAAAAAGTATTCGAGGCCGAACACAAAATTCCAGAATACCGTTGTCAGGTAAAAATAATCTGTGTTGATTACGATAAATTACCACGACAATGCTTTTGAAATTCGGACTTGTTTTCATTAACTAACAATCAAGATGAGTAATTTTGAAGGCTAATTGTCAATATCATTCTCTAATTATAATCCAAAGGCTTTAATCAAAACCAGGTCGAAATCTACAAAACCCCATTATCCATGTCAATCAAGAGGCTGATTTCCAATGCTGTATTTTTTATAATCGTAAACATTTCCCAGCAAATATTTCTTTTCGTATCAAAAAAGTAAGCATTGTGTACAGTGATATACAATAAAACACACATATCACGGCGCAAATATGCAAAAAAGTATTTGAGGCCAAACATAAAATTCCAGAATACCTTTGTCAGGTAAAAATAATCTGTGTTAATTACGATAAATTACCACGACAATGCTTTTGTAATTCGGACTTGTTTTCATTAACTAACAATCAAGATGAGTAATTTTGAAGGCTAATTATCAATATTAATCTCTAATTATAATCCAAAGGCTTTAATCAAAACCAGGTCGCAATCTACAAAACCCTATTATCCAGATTAATCAAGAGGCTGCTTTCCAATGCAGTATTTTTTAAAATCTTAAACATTTCCCAGCAAATATTTCTTTTCTTATCAAAAAAGTACGCATTGTGTACAGTGATATACAATAAAACACACATATCACGGCGCAAATATGCAAAAAAGTATTTGAGGGCGAACACAAAATTCCAGAATACCTTTGTCAGGTAAAAATAATCTGTGTTAATTACGATAAATTACCACGACAATGCTTTTGTAATTCGGCTTGTTTCATTAACTAACAATCAAGATGAGTAATTTTGAAGGCTAATTGTCAATATCATTCTCTAATTATAATCCAAAGGCTTTAATCAAAACCAGGTCGCAATCTACAAAACCCCAGTATCAAGGTTAATCAAGAGGCTGCTTTCCAATGCAGTATTTTTTAAAATCTTAAACATTTCCTAATAAATATTTCTTTTCGTATCCAAAAAGTACGCATTGTGTACAGTTATATACAATAAAACACACATATCACGGCGCAAATATGCAAAAAAGTATTCGAGGCCGAACACAAAATTCCAGAATACCGTTGTCAGGTAAAAATAATCTGTGTTAATTACGATAAATTACCACGACAATGCTTTTGTAATTCGGACTTGTTTTCATTAACTAACAATCAAGATGAGTAATTTTGAAGGCTAATTGTCAATATCATTCTCTAATTATAATCCAAAGGCTTTAAGCAAAACGGCAAAATCTACAAAACCCCATTATCTATGTTAATCAAGAGGCTGCTTTCCAATGCAGTATTTTTTATATCGTAAACATTTCCCAGCAAATATTTCTTTTAGTATCAAAAAAGTAAGCATTGTGTGCGGTGATATACAATAAAACACACATATCACGGCGCAAATATGCAAAAAAGTATTTGAGGCTGAACACAAAATTCTAGAATACCTTTGCCAGGTAAAAAAATCTGTGTTAATTACGATAAATTACCACGACAATGCTTTTGTAATCCGGACTTGTTTTCATTAACTGACAATCAAGATGAGTAATTTTGAAGGCTAATTATCAATATCATTCTCTAATTATAATCCAAAGGCTTTAATCAAAACCAGGTCGCAATCTACAAAACCCTATTATCAAGATTAATCAAGAGGCTGCTTTCCAATGCAGTATTTTTTAAAATCTTAAACATTTCCCAGCAAATATTTCTTTTATCAAAAAAGTACGCATTGTGTACAGTGATATACAATAAAACGCACATATCACGGCGCAAATATGCAAAAAAGTATTTGAGGCCGAACACAAAATTCCAGAATACCTTTGTCAGGTAAAAATAATCTGTGTTGATTACGATAAATTACCACGACAATGCTTTTGTAATTCGGACTTGTTTTCATTAACTAACAATCAAGATGAGTAATTTTGAAGGCTAATTGTCAATATCATTCTCTAATTATAATCCAAAGGCTATAATCAAAACCAGGTCACATTCTACAAAACCCCATTATCCATGTTAATCAAGAGGCTGCTTTCCAATGCAGTATTTTTTAAAATCTTAAACATTTCCCAGCAAATATTTCATTTCTTATCAAAAAAGTACGCATTGTGTACAGTTATATACATTAAAACACACATATAACGGCGCAAATATGCAAAAAGTATTTGAGGCCCAACACAAAATTCCCGAATACCGTTGTCAGGTAAAAATCTGTGTTAACTGGGATAAAACCACGACAATGCTTTTCCTTATAAAATTATATCTGCGCTTGTTTTAATTCTGCAACATTAACATGGCTATTTCATATTTGAACCTAGCCTACAGGCTAATTTTTCAATAGCATTCACTACAATGGAAATTCCTCATTCGAAGCTATGGTTCAATCTCCAAAAAGCCAATTGTTTATGTGAAAAAATAAGCTGTTTTCCACCGTAGTCTTTTTGAAACTCTCACACATTTCCCATTGAGTTTTTCTTTTCCTATCAAAAAAGTGCACATTTTCACCAGTAAAGTATAATGGAACGCAAAAATCATAGCGCAGATAAAAAAAAAAAATGCGAATTCGAAAAGAAAATTCCAGAATCAACCTGTCAATTAAATATAAACTGTGTTAATAATTAAAATAAACTACCGAAACAATATACTTTTCGTGATATAACTATCCGGACTTGTTTTAATTAACTGACAATTAAAATGAGTAATTTGAAGGCTAATGTCAATATATTCTCTAATTATAATCCAAAGGCTTTAATCAAAACGGCAAATCTACAAAACCCCATTATCTATGTTAATCAAGAGGCTTCTTTCCAATGCAGTATTTTTTATATCGTAAACATTTCCCAGCAAATATTTCTTTTAGTATAAAAAAGTAAGCATTGTGTGCGGTGATATACAATAAAACACACATATCACGGCGCAAATATGCAAAAAAGTATTTGACCCTGAACACAAAATTCTAGAATACCTTTGCCAGGTAAAAATAATCTGTGTTAATTACGATAAATTACCACGACAATGCTTTTGTAATCCGGACTTGTTTTCATTAACTGACAATCAAGATGAGTAATTTTGAAGGCTAATTATCAATATCATTCTCTAATTATAATCCAAAGGCTTTAATCAAAACCAGGTCGCAATCTACAAAACCCTATTATCCAGATTAATCAAGAGGCTGCTTTCCAATGCAGTATTTTTTAAAATCTTAAACATTTCCCAGCAAATATTTCTTTTCTTATCAAAAAATACGCATTGTGTACAGTGATATACAATAAAACACACATATCACGGCGCAAATATGCAAAAAAGTATTTGAGGCCGAACACAAAATTCCAGAATACCTTTGTCAGGTAAAAATAATCTGTGTTAATTACGATAAATTACCACGACAATGCTTTTGTAATTCGGACTTGTTTTCATTAACTAACAATCAAGATGAGTAATTTTGAAGGCTAATTGTAAATATCATTCTCTAATTATAATCCAAAGGCTTTAATCAAAACCAGGTCGCAATCTACAAAACCCCATTATCCATGTTAATCAAGAGGCTGCTTTCCAATGCAGTATTTTTTAAAATCTTAAACATTTCCCAGCAAATATTTCATTTCTTATCAAAAAAGTACGCATTGTGTACAGTTATATACAATAAAACACACATATCACGGCGCAAATATGCAAAAAAGTATTTGAGGCCCAACACAAAATTCCCGAATACCGTTGTCAGGTAAAAATAACCTGTGTTAACTGGGATAAACTACCACGACAATGCTTTTCCTTATAAAATTATATCTGCGCTTGTTTTAATTCTGCAACATTAACATGGCTAGTTCATATTTGAACCTAGCCTACAGGCTAATTTTTCAATAGCATTCACTACAATGGAAATTCCTCATTCGAAGCTATGGTTCAATCTCCAAAAAGCCAATTATTATGTGAAAAAATAAGCTGTTTTCCACCGTAGTCTTTTTGAAACTCTCACACATTTCCCATTGAGTTTTTCTTTTCCTATCAAAAAGTGCACATTTTCACCAGTAAAGTATAATGGAACGCAAAAATCATAGCGCAGATAAAAAAAAATAATGCGAATTCGAAAAGAAAATTCCAGAATCAACCTGTCAATTAAATATAAACTGTGTTAATAATTAAAATAAACTACCGAAACAATATACTTTTCGTGATATAACTACGTCCGGACTTGTTTTAATTAACTGACAATTAAAATGAGTAATTTGAAGGCTAAGTGTCAATATAATTCTATAATTATAATCCAAAGGCTTTAATCAAAACGGCAAAATCTACAAAACCCCATTATCTATGTTAATCAAGAGGCTTCTTTCCAATGCAAGTATTTTTTATATCGTAAAACATTTTCCCAGCAAATATTTCTTTTAGTATAAAAAAAGTAAGCATTGTGTGCGGTGATATACAATAAAACACACATATCACGGCGCAAATATGCAAAAAAGTATTTGACCTGAACACAAAATTCTAGAATACCTTTGCCAGGAAAATAATCTGTGTTAATTACGATAAATTACCACGACAATGCTTTTGTAATCCGGACTTGTTTTCATTAACTGACAATCAAGATGAGTAATTTTGAAGGCTAATTATCAATATCATTCTCTAATTATAATCCAAAGGCTTTAATCAAAACCAGGTCGCAATCTACAAAACCCTATTATCAGATTAATCAAGAGGCGCTTTCCAATGCAGTATTTTTTAAAATCTTAAACATTTCCCAGCAAATATTTCTTTTCTTTCAAAAAAGTACGCAATTGTGTACAGTGATATACAATAAAACGCATATCACGGCGCCAAATATGCAAAAAAAAGTATTTGAGGCCGAACACAAAATTCCAGAATACCTTTGTCAGGTAAAAATAATCTGTGTTAATTACGATAAATTACCACGACAATGCTTTTGTAATTCGGACTTGTTTTCATTAACTAACAATCAAGATGAGTAATTTTGAAGGCTAATTGTAAATATCATTCTCTAATTATAATCCAAAGGCTTAATCAAAACCAGGTCGCAATCTACAAAACCCCATTATCTATGTTAATCAAGAGGCTGCTTTCCAATGCAGTATTTTTTAAAATCTTAAACATTTCCCAGCAAATATTTCATTTCTTATCAAAAAGTACGCATTGTGTACAGTTATATACATAAAACACACATATCGGCGCAAATATGCAAAAAAGTATTTGAGGCCCAACACAAAATTCCCGAATACCGTTGTCAGGTAAAAATAACTGTGTTAACTGGGATAAACTACCACGACAATGCTTTTCCTTATAAAATTATATCTGCGCTTGTTTTAATTCTGCAACATTAACATGGCTAGTTCATATTTGAACCTAGCCTACAGGCTAATTTTTCAATAGCATTCACTACAATGGAAATTCCTCATTCGAAGCTATGGTTCAATCTCCAAAAAGCCAATTATTATGTGAAAAAATAAGCTGTTTTCACCGTAGTCTTTTTGAAACTCTCACACATTTCCCATTGAGTTTTTCTTTTCCTATCAAAAAAGTGCACATTTTCACCAGTAAAGTATAATGGAACGCAAAAATCATAGCGCAGATAAAAAAAATAATGCGAATTCGAAAAGAAAATTCCAGAATCAACCTGTCAATTAAATATAAACTGTGTTAATAATTAAAATAAACTACCGAAACAATATACTTTTCGTGATATAACTACGTCCGGACTTGTTTTAATTAACTTACAATTAAAATGAGTAATTTGAAGGCTAAGTTGTCAATATAATTCTATAATTATAATCCAAAGGCTTTAATCAAAAGTACGAAATCTACAAAACCCCATTATCTATGTTAATCAAGAGGCTGCTTTCCAATGCAGTATTTTTATATCGTAAACATTTCCCAGCAAATATTTCTTTTCGTATCAAAAAAAGTAAGCATTGTGTGCGTGATATACAATAAAACACATATCACGGCGCAAATATGCAAAAAAGTATTTGAGAACACAAAATTCTAGAATACCTTTGCCAGGTAAAAATAATCTGTGTTAATTACGATAAATTACCACGACAATGCTTTTGTAATCCGGACTTGTTTCATTAACTGACAATCAAGATGAGTAATTTTGAAGGCTAATTATCAATATCATTCTCTAATTATAATCCAAAGGCTTTAATCAAAACCAGGTCGCAATCTACAAAACCCTATTATCAATTAATCAAGAGGCTGCTTTCCAATGCAGTATTTTTTAAAATCTTAAACATTTCCCAGCAAATATTTCTTTTCTTATCAAAAAAGTACGCATTGTGTACAGTGATATACAATAAAACCACATATCACGGCGCAAATATGCAAAAAAGTATTTGAGGCCGAACACAAAATTCCAGAATACCTTTGTCAGGTAAAAATAATCTGTGTTGATTACGATAAATTACCACGACAATGCTTTTGTAATTCGGACTTGTTTTCATTAACTAACAATCAAGATGAGTAATTTTGAAGGCTAATTGTCAATATCATTCTCTAATTATAATCCAAAGGCTATAATCAAAACCAGGTCAATTCTACAAAACCCCATTATCCATGTTAATCAAGAGGCTGCTTTCCAATGCAGTATTTTTTAAAATCTTAAACATTTCCCAGCAAATATTTCATTTCTTATCAAAAAAGTACGCATTGTGTACAGTTATATACATTAAAACACACATATAACGGCGCAAATATGCAAAAGAGTATTTGAGGCCCAACACAAAATTCCCGAATACCGTTGTCAGGTAAAAATAATCTGTGTTAACTGGGATAAACTACCACGACAATGCTTTTCCTTATAAAATGATATCTGCGCTTGTTTTAATTCTGCAACATTAACATGGCTATTTCATATTTGAACCTAGCCTACAGGCTAATTTTTCAATAGCATTCACTACAATGGAAATTCCTCATTCGAAGCTATGGTTCAATCTCCAAAAAGCCAATTGTTTATGTGAAAAAATAAGCTGTTTTCACCGTAGTCTTTTTGAAACTCTCACACATTTCCCATTGAGTTTTTCTTTTCCTATCAAAAAAGTGCACATTTTCACCAGTAAAGTATAATGGAACGCAAAAATCATAGCGCAGATAAAAAAAAAAATGCGAATTCGAAAAGAAAATTCCAGAATCAACCTGTCAATTAAATATAAACTGTGTTAATAATTAAAATAAACTACCGAAACAATATACTTTTCGTGATATAACTACGTCCGGACTTGTTTTAATTAACTGACAATTAAAATGAGTAATTTGAAGGCTAAGTGTCAATATAATTCTATAATTATAATCCAAAGGCTTTAATCAAAAATACGGCAAATCTACAAAACCCCATTATCTATGTTAATCAAGAGGCTTCTTTCCAATGCAGTATTTTTTATTATCGTAAACATTTCCCAGCAAATATTTCTTTTAGTATCAAAAAAGTAAGCATTGTGTGCGGTGATATACAATAAAACACACATATCACGGCGCAAATATGCAAAAAAGTATTTGAGGCTGAACACAAAATTCTAGAATACCTTTGCCAGGTAAAAATCTGTGTTAATTACGATAAATTACCACGACAATGCTTTTGTAATCCGGACTTGTTTTCATTAACTGACAATCAAGATGAGTAATTTTGAAGGCTAATTATCAATATCATTCTCTAATTATAATCCAAAGGCTTTAATCAAAACCAGGTCGCAATCTACAAAACCCTATTATCCAGATTAATCAAGAGGCTGCTTTCCAATGCAGTATTTTTTAAAATCTTAAACATTTCCCAGCAAATATTTCTTTTCTTATCAAAAAAGTACGCATTGTGTACAGTGATATACAATAAAACACACATATCACGGCGCAAATATGCAAAAAAGTATTTGAGGCCGAACACAAAATTCCAGAATACCTTTGTCAGGTAAAAAATCTGTGTTATTACGATAAATTACCACGACAATGCTTTTGTAATTCGGACTTGTTTTCATTAACTAACAATCAAGATGAGTAATTTTGAAGGCTAATTGTAAATATCATTCTCTAATTATAATCCAAAGGCTTTAATCAAAACCAGGTCGCAATCTACAAAACCCCATTATATGTTAATCAAGAGGCTGCTTTCCAATGCAGTATTTTTTAAAATCTTAAACATTTCCCAGCAAATATTTCATTTCTTATCAAAAAAGTACGCATTGTGTACAGTTATATACAAAAACACACATATCACGGCGCAAATATGCAAAAAAGTATTTGAGGCCCAACACAAAATTCCCGAATACCGTTGTCAGGTAAAAATAACCTGTGTTAACTGGGATAAACTACCACGACAATGCTTTTCCTTATAAAATTATATCTGCGCTTGTTTTAATTCTGCAACATTAACATGGCTAGTTCATATTTGAACCTAGCCTACAGGCTAATTTTTCAATAGCATTCACTACAATGGAAATTCCTCATTCGAAGCTATGGTTCAATCTCCAAAAAGCCAATTATTATGTGAAAAAATAAGCTGTTTTCCACCGTAGTCTTTTTGAAACTCTCACACATTTCCCATTGAGTTTTTCTTTTCCTATCAAAAAAGTGCACATTTTCACCAGTAAAGTATAATGGAACGCAAAAATCATAGCGCAGATAAAAAAAAATAATGCGAATTCGAAAAGAAAATTCCAGAATCAACCTGTCAATTAAATAAACTGTGTTAATAATTAAAATAAACTACCGAAACAATATACTTTTCGTGATATAACTACGTCCGGACTTGTTTTAATTAACTGACAATTAAAATGAGTAATTTGAAGGCTAAGTGTCAATATAATTCTATAATTATAATCCAAAGGCTTTAATCAAAAGTACGGCAAAATCTACAAAACCCCATTATCTATGTTAATCAAGAGGCTGCTTTCCAATGCAGTATTTTTTATATCGTAAACATTTCCCAGCAAATATTTCTTTTCGCATCAAAAAAGTAAGCATTGTGTGCAGTGATATACAATAAAACACACATATCACGGCGCAAATATGCAAAAAAGTATTTGAGGCCAACACAAAATTCTAGAATACCTTTGCCAGGTAAAAATAATCTGTGTTAATTACGATAAATTACCACGACGATGCTTTTGTAATCCGGACTTGTTTTCATTAACTGACAATCAAGATGAGTAATTTTGAAGGCTAATTGTCAATATCATTCTCTAATTATAATCCAAAGGCTTTAATCAAAACCAGGTCGCAATCTACAAAACCCCATTATCAAGGTTATTCAAGAGGCCGCTTTCCAATGCAGTATTTTTTAAAATCTTAAACATTTCCTAATAAATATTTCTTTTCGTATCAAAAAAGTACGCATTGTGTACAGTTATATACAATAAAACTCACATATCACGGCGCAAATATGCAAAAAAGTATTTGAGGCCGAACACAAAATTCCAGAATACCTTTGTCAGGTAAAAATAATCTGTGTTGATTACGATAAATTACCACGACAATGCTTTTGTAATTCGGACTTGTTTTCATTAACTAACAATCAAGATGAGTAATTTTGAAGGCTAATTGTCAATATCATTCTCTAATTATAATCCAAAGGCTATAATCAAAACCAGGTCACAATCTACAAAACCCCATTATCCATGTTAATCAAGAGGCTGCTTTCCAATGCAGTATTTTTTAAAATCTTAAACATTTCCCAGCAAATATTTCATTTCTTATCAAAAAAGTACGCATTGTGTACAGTTATATACATAAAACACACATATCACGGCGCAAATATGCAAAAAGTATTTGAGGCCCAACACAAAATTCCCGAATACCGTTGTCAGGTAAAAATAACTGTGTTAACTGGGATAAACTACCACGACAATGCTTTTCCTTATAAAATTATATCTGCGCTTGTTTTAATTCTGCAACATTAACATGGCTAGTTCATATTTGAACCTAGCCTACAGGCTAATTTTTCAATAGCATTCACTACAATGGAAATTCCTCATTCGAAGCTATGGTTCAATCTCCAAAAAGCCAATTGTTTATGTGAAAAAATAAGCTGTTTTCCACCGTAGTCTTTTTGAAACTCTCACACATTTCCCATTGAGTTTTTCTTTTCCTATCAAAAAGTGCACATTTTCACCAGTAAAGTATAATGGAACGCAAAAATCATAGCGCAGATAAAAAAAATAATGCGAATTCGAAAAGAAAATTCCAGAATCAACCTGTCAATTAAATATAACTGTGTTAATAATTAAAATAAACTACCGAAACAATATACTTTTCGTGATATAACTATGTCCGGACTTGTTTTAATTAACTGACAATCAAAATGAGTAATTTTGAAGGCTAAGTGTCAATATAATTCTATAATTATAATCCAAAGGCTTTAAGCAAAAATACGGCAAAATCTACAAAACCCCATTATCTATGTTAATCAAGAGGCTGCTTTCCAATGCAGTATTTTTTATTATCGTAAACATTTCCCAGCAAATATTTCTTTTAGTATCAAAAAAGTAAGCATTGTGTGCGGTGATATACAATAAAACACACATATCACGGCGCAAATATGCAAAAAAGTATTTGAGGCTGAACACAAAATTCTAGAATACCTTTGCCAGGTAAAAATAATCTGTGTTAATTACGATAAATTACCACGACAATGCTTTTGTAATCCGGACTTGTTTTCATTAACTGACAATCAAGATGAGTAATTTTGAAGGCTAATTATCAATATCATTCTCTAATTATAATCCAAAGGCTTTAATCAAAACCAGGTCGCAATCTACAAAACCCTATTATCAAGATTAATCAAGAGGCTGCTTTCCAATGCAGTATTTTTTAAAATCTTAAACATTTCCCAGCAAATATTTCTTTTCTTATCAAAAAAGTACGCATTGTGTACAGTGATATACAATAAAACGCACATATCACGGCGCAAATATGCAAAAAAATATTTGAGGCCGAACACAAAATTCCAGAATACCTTTGTCAGGTAAAAATAATCTGTGTGTTACGATAAATTACCACGACAATGCTTTTGTAATTCGGACTTGTTTTCATTAACTAACAATCAAGATGAGTAATTTTGAAGGCTAATTGTCAATATCATTCTCTAATTATAATCCAAAGGCTATAATCAAAACCAGGTCACATTCTACAAAAACCCCATTATCCATGTTAATCAAGAGCTTTCCAATGCAGTATTTTTTAAAATCTTAAACATTTCCCAGCAAATATTTCATTTCTTATCAAAAAAGTACGCATTGTGTACAGTTATATACAATAAAACACACATATCACGGCGCAAATATGCAAAAAGTATTTGAGGCCCAACACAAAATTCCCGAATACCGTTGTCAGGTAAAAATAACCTGTGTTAACTGGGATAAACTACCACGACAATGCTTTTCCTTATAAAATTATATCTGCGCTTGTTTTAATTCTGCAACATTAACATGGCTAGTTCATATTTGAACCTAGCCTACAGGCTAATTTTTTAGCATTCACTACAATGGAAATTCCTCATTCGAAGCTATGGTTCAATCTCCAAAAAGCCAATTATTAATGTGAAAAAATAAGCTGTTTTCCACCGTAGTCTTTTTGAAACTCTCACACATTTCCCATTGAGTTTTTTTTTCCTATCAAAAAAGTGCACATTTTCACCAGTAAAGTATAATGGAACGCAAAAATCATAGCGCAGATAAAAACAAATAATGCGAATTCGAAAAGAAAATTCCAGAATCAACCTGTCAATTAAATATAAACTGTGTTAATAATTAAAATAAACTACCGAAACAATATACTTTTCGTGATATAACTACGTCCGGACTTGTTTTAATTAACTCACAATTAAAATGAGTAATTTGAAGGCTAAGTGTCAATATAATTCTATAATTATAATCCAAAGTCTTTAATCAAAAGTACGGCAAAATCTACAAAACCCCATTATCTATGTTAATCAAGAGGCTGCTTTCCAATGCAGTATTTTTTATTATCGTAAACATTTCCCAGCAAATATTTCTTTTCGCATCAAAAAAGTAAGCATTGTGTGCAGTGATATACAATAAAACACACATATCACGGCGGAAATATGCAAAAAAGTATTTGAGGCCAAACGCAAAATTCTAGAATACCTTTGCCAAGTAAAAATAATCTGTGTTAATTACGATAAATTACCACGACGATGCTTTTGTAATCCGGACTTGTTTTCATTAACTGACAATCAAGATGAGTAATTTTGAAGGCTAATTGTCAATATCATTCTCTAATTATAATCCAAAGGCTTTAATCAAAACCAGGTCGCAATCTACAAAACCCATTATCAAGGTTATTCAAGAGGCCGCTTTCCAATGCAGTATTTTTTAAAATCTTAAACATTTCCTAATAAATATTTCTTTTCGTATCAAAAAAGTACGCATTGTGTACAGTTATATACAATAAAACTCATATATCACGGCGCAAATATGCAAAAAAGTATTTGAGGCCGAACACAAAATTCCAGAATACCTTTGTCAGGTAAAAATAATCTGTGTTGATTACGATAAATTACCACGACAATGCTTTTGTAATTCGGACTTGTTTTCATTTACTAACAATCAAGATGAGTAATTTTGAAGGCTAATTGTCAATATCATTCTCTAATTATAATCCAAAGGTATAATCAAAACCAGGTCGCAATCTACAAAACTCCATTATCCATGTTAATCAAGAGGCTGCTTTCCAATGCAGTATTTTTTAAAATCTTAAACATTTCCCAGCAAATATTTAATTTCTTATCAAAAAAGTACGCATTGTGTACAGTTATATACATTAAAACACACATATAACGGCGCAAATATGCAAAAGAGTATTTGAGGCCCAACACAAAATTCCCGAATACCGTTGTCAGGTAAAAATAATCTGTGTTAACTGGGATAAACTACCACGACAATGCTTTTCCTTATAAAATTATATGTGCGCTTGTTTTAATTCTGCAACATTAACATGGCTATTTCATATTTGAACCTAGCCTACAGGCTAATTTTTCAATAGCATTCACTACAATGGAAATTCCTCATTCGAAGCTATGGTTCAATCTCCAAAAAGCCAATTGTTTATGTGAAAAAATAAGCTGTTTTCCACCGTAGTCTTTTTGAAACTCTCACACATTTTTCATTGATTTTTTTATTTCCTATCAAAAAGGTGCACAATTTCACCAGTAAAGTATAATGGAACGCAAAAATCATAGCGCAGATAAAAAAAAATAATGCGAATTCGAAAAGAAAATTCCAGAATCAACCTGTCAATTAAATATAAACTGTGTTAATAATTAAAATAAACTACCGAAACAATATACTTTTCGTGATATAACTAAGTCCCGACTTGTTTTAATTAACTGACAATCAAAATGAGTAATTTTGAAGGCTTAGTGTCAATATAATTCTATAATTATAATCCAAAGGCTTTAAGCAAAAATACGGCAAAATATACAAAACCCCATTATCTATGTTAATCAAGAGGCTGCTTTCCAATGCAGTATTTTTTATTATCGGAAACATTTCCCAGCAAATATTTCTTTTAGTATCAAAAAAGTAAGCATTGTGTGCGGTGATATACAATAAAACACACATATCACGGCGCAAATATGCAAAAAAGTATTTGAGGCTGAACACAAAATTCTAGAATACCTTTGCCAGGTAAAAAAAATCTGTGTTAATTACGATAAATTACCACCACAATGCTTTTGTAATCAGGACTTGTTTTCATTAACTGACAATCAAGATGAGTAATTTTGAAGGCTAATTATCAATATCATTCTCTAATTATAATCCAAAGGCTTTAATCAAAACCAGGTCGCAATCTACAAAACCCTATTATCAAGATTAATCAAGAGGCTGCTTTCCAATGCAGTATTTTTTAAAATCTTAAACATTTCCCAGCAAATATTTCTTTTCTTATCAAAAAAGTACGCATTGTGTACAGTGATATACAATAAAACGCACATATCACGGCGCAAATATGCAAAAAAGTATTTGAGGCCGAACACAAAATTCCAGAATACCTTTGTCAGGTAAAAATAATCTGTGTTGATTACGATAAATTACACGACAATGCTTTTGTAATTCGGACTTGTTTTCATTAACTAACAATCAAGATGAGTAATTTTGAAGGCTAATTGTCAATTCATTCTCTAATAAATCCAAAGGCTATAATCAAAACCAGGTCACATTCTACAAAACCCCATTATCCATGTTAATCAAGAGGCTGCTTTCCAATGCAGTATTTTTTAAAATCTTAAACATTTCCCAGCAAATATTTCATTTCTTATCAAAAAAGTACGCATTGTGTACAGTTATATACATTAAAACACACATATAACGGCGCAAATATGCAAAAGAGTATTTGAGGCCCAACACAAAATTCCCGAATACCGTTGTAAGGTAAAAATAATCTGTGTTAACTGGGATAAACTACCACGACAATGCTTTTCCTTATAAAATATCTGCGCTTGTTTAATTCTGCAACATTAACATGGCTATTTCATATTTGAACCTAGCCTACAGGCTAATTTTTCAATAGCATTCACTACAATGGAAATTCCTCATTCGAAGCTATGGTTCAATCTCCAAAAAGCCAATTGTTTATGTGAAAAATAAGCTGTTTTCCACCGTAGTCTTTTGAAACTCTCACACATTTCCCATTGAGTTTTTCTTTTCCTATCAAAAAAGTGCACATTTTCACCAGTAAAGTATAATGGAACGCAAAAATCATAGCGTAGATAAAAAAAAATAATGCAAATTCGAAAAGAAAATTCCAGAATCAACCTGTCAATTAAATATAAACTGTGTTAATAATTAAAATAAACTACCGAAACAATATACTTTTCGTGATATAACTATGTCCGGACTTGTTTTAATTAACTGACAATCAAAATGAGTAATTTTGAAGGCTAAGTGTCAATATAATTCTATAATTATAATCCAAAGGCTTTAAGCAAAAATACGGCAAAATCTACAAAACCCCATTATCTATGTTAATCAAGAGGCTGTTTTCCAATGCAGTATTTTTTTATCGTAAACATTTCCCAGCAAATATTTCTTTTAGTATCAAAAAAGTAAGCATTGTGTGCGGTGATATACAATAAAACACACATATCACGGCGCAAATATGCAAAAAAGTATTTGAGGCTGAACACAAAATTCTAGAATCCTTTGCCAGGTAAAAATAATCTGTGTTAATTACGATAAATTACCACGACAATGCTTTTGTAATCCGGACTTGTTTTCATTAACTGACAATCAAGATGAGTAATTTTGAAGGCTAATTATCAATATCATTCTCTAATTATAATCCAAAGGCTTTAATCAAAACCAGGTCGCAATCTACAAAACCCTATTATCAAGATTATTCAAGAGGCTGCTTTCCAATGCAGTATTTTTTAAAATCTTAAACATTTCCCAGCAAATATTTCTTTTCTTATCAAAAAAGTACGCATTGTGTACAGTGATATACAATAAAACGCACATATCACGGCGCAAATATGCAAAAAAGTATTTGAGGCCGAACACAAAATTCCAGAATACCTTTGTCAGGTAAAAATAATCTGTGTTGATTACGATAAATTACCACGACAATGCTTTTGTAATTCGGACTTGTTTTCATTAACTAACAATCAAGATGAGTAATTTTGAAGGCTAATTGTCAATATCATTCTCTAATTATAATCCAAAGGCTATAATCAAAACCAGGTCACATTCTACAAAACCCCATTATCCATGTTAATCAAGAGGCTGCTTTCCAATGCAGTATTTTTTAAAATCTTAAACATTTCCCAGCAAATATTTCATTTCTTATCAAAAAAGTACGCATTGTGTACAGTTATATACATTAAAACACACATATAACGGCGCAAATATGCAAAAGAGTATTTGAGGCCCAACACAAAATTCCCGAATACCGTTGTAAGGTAAAAATAATCTGTGTTAACTGGGATAAACTACCACGACAATGCTTTTCCTTATAAAATTATATCTGCGCTTGTTTTAATTCTGCAACATTAACATGGCTATTTCATATTTGAACCTAGCCTACAGGCTAATTTTCAATAGCATTCACTACAATGGAAATTCCTCATTCGAAGCTATGGTTAAATCTCCAAAAAGCCAATTGTTTATGTGAAAAAATAAGCTGTTTTCCACCGTAGTCTTTTTGAAACTCTCACACATTTCCCATTGAGTTTTTCTTTTCCTATCAAAAAAGTGCACATTTTCACCAGTAAAGTATAATGGAACGCAAAAATCATAGCGCAGATAAAAAAAAATAATGCAAATTCGAAAAGAAAATTCCAGAATCAACCTGTCAATTAAATATAAACTGTGTTAATAATTAAAATAAACTACCGAAACAATATACTTTTCGTGATATAACTATGTCCGGACTTGTTTTTTAACTGACAATCAAAATGAGTAATTTTGAAGGCTAAGTGTCAATATTCTATAATTATAATCCAAAGGCTTTAAGCAAAAATACGGCAAAATCTACAAAACCCCATTATCTATGTTAATCAAGAGGCTGTTTTCCAATGCAGTATTTTTTATTATCGTAAACATTTCCCAGCAAATATTTCTTTTAGTATCAAAAAAGTAAGCATTGTGTGCGGTGATATACAATAAAACACACATATCACGGCGCAAATATGCAAAAAAGTATTTGAGGCTGAACACAAAATTCTAGAATACCTTTGCCAGGTAAAAATAATCTGTGTTAATTACGATAAATTACCACGACAATGCTTTTGTAATCCGGACTTGTTTTCATTAACTGACAATCAAGATGAGTAATTTTGAAGGCTAATTATCAATATCATTCTCTAATTATAATCCAAAGGCTTTAATCAAAACCAGGTCGCAATCTACAAAACCCTATTATCCAGATTAATCAAGAGGCTGCTTTCCAATGCAGTATTTTTTAAAATCTTAAACATTTCCCAGCAAATATTTCTTTTCTTATCAAAAAAGTACGCATTGTGTACAGTGATATACAATAAAACACACATATCACAGCGCAAATATGCAAAAAAGTATTTGAGGGCGAACACAAAATTCCAGAATACCTTTGTCAGGTAAAAATAATCTGTGTTAATTATGATAAATTACCACGACAATGCTTTTGTAATTCGGACTTGTTTTCATTAACTAACAATCAAGATGAGTAATTTTGAATATCACTGTACACAATGCGTACTTTTTTGATAGGAAAAGAAAAATTTGCTGGGAAATGCCTAAGATTTTAAAAAATACTGCATTGGAAAGCAGCTTCTTGATTAACTTAGGTAATGGCGTTTTGTAGATTGCGCCGTATTTTTGATTAAAGCCGTTCGATTATAACTAGGGAATGATATTGACAATTATCCTTCAAAATTACTCATCTTGGAAAATTACGGTGGAAAACAGCATATTTTTTCACATAAATAATTAGCTTTTTGGAGATTGACAAGGGTATTTTGGAATTTTGTGTTCGGCCTAAAATACTTTTATCGCTTCCCTTCATATCTAAAAGATACCTTGTCATGACGAGCTCTGTTTTCTGTGTTCTAGATCTCGTACAAAAACAACTCAGACACAGAGTTGGAATAATTTTGGCAATGTGCGTAATTTTCTAACGCACATGCCGATTTATTAATTTTTACTTAACAACAAATTAATTATTAATCAACAAACAATAAATTCAAATACTAAACAATTTGCACAGAAAAGGTGGGGCTAATCTAAACGCCCTACCGAATATACTAATATACCTTTACATTAAGCTCGCGTGAGAAAACGGGGAGGAGGGCGGGTTCAAATTTGATCTGTAATGACCTTGTCGAAGCGAGGAGCAGAATGAATTGGCAGCACATTCTGCTCTTTATCTATACTGACCCTCATCTCCGCTTTCCCACACGTTACCTATATGTCATCAGAATTCCAGGGAAATTACCTGCGCGTCAAACTAAAGTATTTAATCTACTTTATTATAAAGTCTCAAGTGCAGGAAGCATTAAATTCTTTATTGGTATGCCAATAATTCCTTTATCGCTTCCCTTCATATCTAAAAGATACCTTGTCATGACGAGCTCTGTTTTCTGTGTTCTAGATCTCGTACAAAAACAACTCAGACACAGAGTTGGAATAATTTTATCAATGTGCGTAATTGTCTAACGCACATGCCGATTTATTAATTTTTACTTAACAACAAATTAATTATTAATCAACAAACAATAAATTCAATTACTAAACAATTTGCACAAAAAAGGTGGGGCTAATTTAAACGCCACAAGGCTCCTTGGGTAAAGGAGACAAACCCCACCCCGTTATGACAAGGTATCCACAGACAGACTTTTAAAATCAGCAAAACAAATAAGATATAAAACATGCATATAAGAAACCCACATATAAGAATCGCAGCAAGGAAAAGGTACAGATCTCCAACCAGTCGTGCCCCTGCATTGACCGGCAGAGTATCTGCAACCTGAGTCGCCATTATGAAAATAGTGATATGAGGTAGAGGAGCGCTAGCTTTACCCCTGTATCAGCATTGCGCCCGATTACCAGTGAGTCTCATCGTAGTTATCGTAGTTGCAACGAATATGGGATATAACGAAATAAGTACGAACTAAGAAGTGTGCAGATAAGGTCAACACCCGCCAGGCACGGCAATAAATGACTCATGTCGACATATGATGCGAGATAGGTCGCGAAGATAAGTTTGGACTACGAATGTACTTGCGGAATGCGTCGGATTTCCACCTACCCATTACTCTGATTTGAGCGTCAGAAAAACCGCATTCCGCAGCGAAAGTAGCTGCACAAATTCGAAAACTGTGCCCCTTATACTTAGTAGGGTCAAGATCACATGCACGAAAAATCAAAGCCAAATGCTCAGTAAATAGTCTGCGTGTTACTGCGCGCCCATCGAGAGTGCGAAAAAGTGGGCCATCGGATAAACCGCGACGCGCAAAATAGTCGAGTAATGTCTGCACAGGGCAAATATCGGAACGGCGGTGAAGTGTAAGAGAAACACGTGGTTGATTGTAGGAATGTTTAAAGTTCGCAAAATTGATTTTCCAACCGGAAATATTGCCCAAATTATCAACAAGCTGAACCACTTGAGATAATTGAAGCACGCCGGGAGACCGTGTGCAAGTCGTTATTTCACCAACCCGCAAAAAGGCAAAAAAGGCTGTCGTACACATTGCCCTAAATAAAAGTGCGCGATATTCACTAGATGCAACTAGAGAAGACTGAGAAGTCTGTTGTAAAATTGTGCGGAGGATAGAAATAGTGATTGGAAGGCGTGCATCAACACCGGAGCCAAGCTTACCATATCCTTTCAACATTTCGAGAACCCAAAATACCTTTGTAGGGTCATGCACGCCCGTTAAACGGTGACAATAACCTAATGCAGAAACATATGTATTCGCGGTCGAGGCTGCATAATTGCGCTGAAACATGAATGCGATAAATAAACCCAAGTCTGAAGGCGATATGGGCAGTTTGACTGAAGCAGATTGAAAAACTGCAGAAGAAAACTGATTGTAGAGTTTCCATGCCCTGCGATAGGTAGGGATTGACGAAGGCTGCAAACTAGATTGAATTAACCGCGAGGTAATAGCGGCCAATTGTGTGGGAGAAGGTGAGGCGGTATGACTGTTGGTGTTGGCCGAACGCCCACCGGAGCTAGCCGTTTGAACTTCGAAACCTGCAAGCGAGATAAGGAGTCAGCCAAAACATTTGTAACCCCCGCTACATGGCGAGCGCGAAAGAGAATATTAAATTGCAAACAAGCCAGCACCAGGCGTCGAACAAACACCATAACAGTCACATCACGAGAAGTAGCCTTATTTATAATATCAACCAATGCCGCATTATCGGTGAAAAAAGTTATACGCTGGTTACGCATCTGGTCTCCCCACAGAAGAACGCTTAATACGATTGGGTAGAATTCCAAAATCGTTATGTTAAAAGTTTTCCAATTGTCGGGCCAGGCACCGTAACACCACTCAAAACCAAAAAGCGCGCCATAGCCGAAGCTAGCCGCAGAATCAGTGTACAGGTTAAGGCTAGCAGAGTCATGCCACATGTCATTGAGAAAAAACGATCGGCCATTAAAATTGGCTAAAAACGACTGCCAAATTTCGAGATCAGCCTTTACCGATTTAGTTAGGCGAATGAAATGATGAGCACACCGTACGCCCTTAGTTAAATCAATAAGACGTCGGAGAAAGGCCCGCCCAGGGACAACGACTGAACAAGCAAAATTGAGCAAACCGGTTAAAGATTGTATCTCGCGTAATGTGACCTTTTTGCGACAAAGAAAAGCCGATATCAACTGCTTGCATTTGTCAGTTTTATCCAAAGGTAAGCGGGCTTCCATGCACAAAGTATCTAATTCAATGCCGGCAAAGGAAAGAACGTTGTGTGGGCCGATTGTTTTTTCTGGAGCGATTGGCACGCCTACGTGTTCACAGAGAGACAAAAAGCGAACAAGGTCAATGCGACATTGGTGATAAGTAGGTGCGGCCATTAGATAATCATCGAGAATGTGGATTAGATGCGCGATTGACAAGTGTGTCTTAGCAACCCATTCGATAGCAGTGCTAAACATCTCGAAAGTGCGACATGACGACGCACACCCCATAGGCATAACTCGATCATAATAATATTTGCCTTGCAAAAATACCCAAGAGAGATCGTAATCGGCAGGGCGTATGGGAATAATACGAAATGCGCTTTTGATATCTGTCTTCGCAAGAAAACAACCGCGCCCAAGCTGCTTGATCATAGAAACTGCATCATCGACACGAGCATAGTTCACAGAGGTATGCTCGGGAGCAATCCCATCGTTAACAGAAGCACCGTTCGGAAATGACAAATGGTGAATCAAACGGTACTCCCCTGGAGTTTTCTTAGGAACAACGCCTAGCGGAGAGACTCGAAAATTGGGAAAAGGGGGATTGTCAAAGGGCCCAGCAATGCGATTCGCCGCTAATTCTTTCGAAAGTTTAGCACTAACGATTTCCGGGTTCTGCAGGGCCGAAACAAGATTTGTTGCAAAAAACGATATACGAATGCCTTCAAAATGAAGGGGAAAACCAAATTGAAAACCATTATATAACATAGATGTCAATCGCACATCATATCCACATAGTAGAGGGGAGAGTTTATTAATTTGTACTGGTGTTGGCAGGACGGGACTTGGATGCTGCAGGGGTTGACTGCGAATTTGAGCGTGAGGGACGAAAATTACATCGGAGTGCGGAGTGGACTACACCACATTTAAAGCATTGATGTTTAAAATTACAGCCCGGACAATCGCCGCCCCGATGGAACTTGCGACAAAATCCCCTGGGAACAAATAGGGCAGGAACTGACGCTGGCGAATTAGACCCATGATTACGCGTAGGTAGCTGGGTTTTAGTGAAGCGTGAATGATTGAAATTTTGCGCCCTTATCCACAGTTCCCAGTGAGTGTCGCTCCACGGTGCATCGGCTGGGTTAGTTTGACGCAAAAGACGAAATTGAGCGTCGTAAAAACGCCAGTCACCCCCGCGAGCAGCCAAATCGCGAACAACTTTGCCGTATTTCATCAAAGCGGGGGCTTCCATGGGGAATTTAGTTGTGTACACCCCGACAAAAATTTGAAACGCTGAAGTCCATGCCTCGATATTAGGGATGGACTTCACTCTGTGTGTTGGTTCCAAAGATAAAAGCGGAACATTGGAGCCTTCTTGAGGCCCCACCGACAGCTGATAACGAGTATCACAAGCCCCAGAACCAAGCAATAGGCTGAAATCTAAAAATTCATTGGCCCAAATTTTCGACTTCAATTTGGCACTAACGTTTGCTCCGATAGGCAAACTGATGGAATTAAATTTGGAGCTTGGCGTTGGGGACCGCGATACTGGCACTAAATTAGGCTCACCTGATATATTGAGTAAAGCAGACGCCACCGGCCCCTGCATCGTGGCGTCTGCCGTACCCAACACACCCGAAGCAACCACTGGCAATTCACGCGTCTCCGGCGAGAACTCGGGCGGCGTAGATGGGATGGTGGGTGACTGGAGGTTGGCCATGATCGCCTGCGTTGTTTCCGAAATTATTCGGGCAAGAGTAGCTTCTGAGAGGGTAAAATGGTTGGTAGACCCCGCAGAGGTGTTGTCTGTTGTTGGTGCAGTAGTTGGCGTGGACAATGGCTGCGGCAAGGTATTCACCGATGTACTGGGAGCCATGAGTGGACCGGAGCGGGATGATCGTCGCGGTCGGCCGGGTCGGGTTGGTTGCGTTCGCCTCTTCGCTCGTTTACTCGCTCTGGTAGTGGTAGCAGGCATAATTCCGTATAGCAAGAACTAAGGAATAAACAAAGAGCAGAGCAAGAGCGAAACAAATGTCTGTGGTGATACGTAAAATACTATATACCAGAGACACGCCACGCACAATACAATTGAAAAATATTAAAAAAGACAGGAAGAATGGAAAAGGCAGCGGAATAATTATGGCATACAACGAGGGTAGCCGCATTTGATTATCCCGTGATGCTGCAAATACTGAAAATTATCGGGCAATCTGAAAACAACATGCCGCACCATCCCACAATATATTGGCTTCAACTGTGGGCATCCGGAAACGTAAAACGCCCTACCCACTAAGACATGCATTTTTTCCTACACAGAACGAACGAGCGATATATGCATAAAACTACATCAGCACGACAAACATCACAAACCACACAACGCATATATAACAAGTAAAATCATGAACTCGTCCTGCGCAGCAAAAAACCCAATGTTGAAATCTCAACGTGGGCATCTGTAAACAGTCATGTTGCTCTAGCCCATATTGAGTAAATCAAACGTATGATAAACGACAAATAAAAATGCGGAGTATGCGTAGTAAGAGATATACAGAAAAACATATACACACATATATATATAATATATGCATAATATATACACGATAAATGAACTACAACAGTGCCAGAGCTTTCAAAATAGCCCCGCGATAGCTCCTATACAAACAATATTGCCCTTGTGTGTGACAATGAACGCCGTCCGTGGATAACAGAACACGGGCGGGATTGAAAAATTCCCGATGTTCCCATAGAAAAATACCCTGCTCCTCTGCAAGAACCACGGACAAATACTGGCGCAAAAGAGCAGCCTTGGTGTTAAAAACACTATCAGATTCCCGCGTTTTGGCGATGTTGCGGTCAATCACCTGGCACACCCCAATGACGCGAACGTGAAATTCGTCGCGAAGTTGGCGAGCGAGCTCTTCAAGCCTCGATCCTACTACCTCAGGGGCATGTGTAGTTAGATCATTTGTGCCCAACTCGAGAATTATAATGTCAGGTTTGGCAGATCGGACAGAAGAAAGATCGAATTGAATCACTTTTTCAACTGTCCGGCCACCTGTACCCAGCATAGTGACATAACCCGATTCGGGAATATGGAAATTTTGGGATGCACGGGAATCGAAATTAGCCTTTAAATCATCCCGTAAGCGACGGACAAAAGAATGACCCAAAATTAAAATATTGGGAAAGCCTAATAAGAATAAATATAGAGATAGTTACCTGTTCAAAGAGGTGTCAAAAAATTCAAATTTGATCTGTAATGACCTTGTCGAAGCGAGGAGCAGAATGAATTGGTAGCACATTCTGCTCTTTATCAATACTGACCCTCATCTCCGCTTTCCCACACGTTACCTATATGTCATCAGAATTCCAGGGAAATTACCTGCGCGTAAAACTAAAGTATTTAATCTACTTTATTATAAAGTCCCAAGTGCAGGAAGCAATAAATTCTTTATTGGTATGCCAATAATTCCTTTTTGCATATTTGCGCCGTTATATGTGTGTTTTATTGCATATCACTGTACACAATGCGTACTTTTTTGATAGGAAAAGGAAGATTTGCTGGGAAATGTTTAAGATTTTAAAAAATACTGCATTGGAAAGCAGCTTCTTGATTAACCTAGATAATGGAGTTTTGTAAATTGCGCCGTAGTTTTGATTAAAGCCTTTGGATTGTAATTAGGGAATGATATTGACAATTAGCCTTCAAAATTGCTTTTCTTGATTGTCAGTTAATTAAAACAAGTCCGGACATAGTTATATCACGAAAAGTATATTGTTTCGTTAGTTTATCTTAATTATTAAAAAGATTTATATTTACTTGACAGGTTGTTTCTGGCATTTTCTTTTCGGTTCCCATTATTTTTTTTCTTATTTGCGCTGTGATTTTTGCGTTGCATTTCACTTTACTGGTGACAATGTGCACATTTTTGATACGAAAAGAAAAATTCGCTGGGAAATGTTTAAGAGTTTCAAAAAGACTACGGTGGAAAACAGCTTATTTTCTCATATAAATAATTGGCTTTTTGGAGATTGAACCATAGCTTCGAATGAAGACTTTCCATTGTAGTGATTGCTATTGAAAAATTAGCCTATAGGCTAGGTTCATATATGAACTAGCCATGTTATGTTGTAGAATTACAACAAGCGTGGATACAATTATATAAGGAAAAGCATTGTCGCGGTAATTTATCGTAATTAATAGGAATACAAAGGTATTCTGGAATTTTGTGTTCGGCCTCAAATACTTTTTTGCATATTTGCGCCGTGATATGTGTGTTTTATTGTATATCACTGTACACAATGCGTACTTTTTTGATAGGAAAAGAAAGATTTGCTGGGAAATGTTTAAGATTTGAAAAAATACTGCATTGGAAAGCAGCTTCTTGATTAACCTAGACAATGGGGTTTTGTAAATTGCGCCGTAGTTTTGATTAAAGCCTTTGGATTGTAATTAGAGAATGATATTGACAATTAGCCTTCAAAATTGCTCTTCTTGATTGTGAGTTAATTAAAACAAGTCTGGACATAATTATATCACGAAAAGTATATTGCTTCGGTAGTTTATCCTAATTTTTAACACAGTCTATATTTACTTGACAGGTTGTTTCTGGAATTTTCTTTTCTGTTCCCATTATTTTTTTTTCTTATTTGCGCTATGATTTTTGCGTTGCATTTCACTTTACTGGAGACAATGTACACTTTTTTGATACGAAAAGAAAAATTCGCTGGGAAATGTGTAAGAGTTTCAAAAAGACTACGGTGGAAAAAAGATTATTTTCTCACATAAATAATTGCCTTTTTGGAGATTGAACCATAGCTTCGAATCAAGACTTTCGATTGTAGTGATTGCTATTGAAAAATTAGCCTATAGGCTAAATTCATATATGAACTAGCCTTGTTATTGTTGCAGAATTACAACAAGTGTGGACACAATTATATAAGGAAAAGAATTGTCGTGGTAATTTATCGTAATTAACACAGATTATTTTTACCTGACAAAGGTATTCTGGAATTTTGTGTTTGGCCTCAAACACTTTTTTGCATATTTGCGCCGTGATATGTGTGTTTTATTGTATATCACTGTACACAATGCGTACTTTTTTGATAGGAAAAGAAAAATTTGCTGGGAAATGCCTAAGATTTTAAAAAATACTGCATTGGAAAGCAGCTTCTTGATTAACCTAGGTAATGGCGTTTTGTAGATTGCGCCATATTTTTGATTAAAGCCGTTCGATTATAACTAGGGAATGATATTGACAATTATCCTTCAAAATTACTCATCTTGGAAAATTACGGTGGAAAACAGCATATTTTTTCACATAAATAAGTAGCTTTTTGGAGATTGACAAGGGTATTTTGGAATTTTGTGTTCGGCCTAAAATACTTTTTTGCATATTTGCGCCGTGATATGTGTGTTTTATTGCATATCATTGTACACAATGCGTACTTTTTTGATAGGAAAAGGAAGATATGCTTGGAAATGTTTAAGATTTTAAAAAATACTGCATTGGAAAGCAGCTTCTTGATTAACCTAGATAATGGAGTTTTGTAAATTGCGCCGTAGTTTTGATTAAAGCCTTTGGATTGTAATTAAGGAATGATATTGACAATTAGCCTTCAAAATTGCTTTTATTGATTGTCAGTTAATTAAAAAAAGTCCGGACATAGTTATATCACGAAAAGTAAATTGTTTCGTTAGTTTATCTTAATTATTAAAAAGATTTATATTTACTTGACAGGTTGTTTCTGGCATTTTCTTTTCGGTTCCCATTATTTTTTTTCTTATTTGCGCAGTGATTTTTGCGTTGCATTTCACTTTACTGGTGACAATGTGCACATTTTTGATACGAAAAGAAAAATTCGCTGGGAAATGTTTAAGAGTTTCAAAAAGACTACGGTGGAAAACAGCTTATTTTCTCACATAAATAATTGGCTTTTTGGAGATTGAACCATAGCTTCAAATGAAGACTTTCCATTGTAGTGATTGCTATTGAAAAATTAGCCTATAGGCTAGGTTCATATATGAACTAGCCATGTTATTGTTGTAGAATTACAACAAGCGTTGATACAATTATATAAGGAAAAGCAGTGTCGTGGTAATTTATCGTAATTAACACATATTATTTTTACCTGACAAAGGTACTCTGGAATTTTGTGTTCGGCCTCAAATACTTTTTTGAATATTTGCGCCGTGATATGTGTGTTTTAATGTATATCACCGTACACAATGCGTACTTTTTTGATAGGAAAAGGAAGATTTGCTGGGAAATGTTTAAGATTTTAAAAAATACTGCATTGGAAAGCAGCTTCTTGATTAACCCAGATAATAGCGTTTTGTAGATTGCGCCGTATTTTTGATTAAAGCCTTTCGATTATAACTAGGGAATGATATTGAAAATTAGCCTTCAAAATTACTCATCTTGGAAAATTACGGTGGAAAACAGCATATTTTTTCAAATAAATAAGTAGCTTTTTGGAGATTGACAAGGGTATTTTGGAATTTTGTGTTCGGCCTAAAATACTTTTTTGCATATTTGCGCCGTGATATGTGTGTTTTATTGTATATCACTGAACACAATGCGTACTTTTTTGATAGGAAAAGGAAGATTTGCTGGGAAATGTTTAAGATTTTAAAAAATACTGCATTGGAAAGCAGCTTCTTGATTAACCTAGGTAATGGCGTTTTGTAGATTGCGCCGTATTTTTTATTAAAGCCTTTCGATTATAACTAGGGAATGATATTGACAATTAGCCTTCAAAATTACTCATCTTGGAAAATTACGGTGGAAAACAGCATATTTTTTCACATAAATAAGAAGCTTTTTGGAGATTGACAAGGGTATTTTGCAATTTTGTGTTCGGCCTAAAATACTTTTTTGCATATTTGCGCCGTGATATGTGTGTTTTATTGTATATCACTGTACACAATGCGTACTTTTTTGATAGGAAAAGGAAGATTTGCTGGGAAGTGTTTAAGATTTTAAAAAATACTGCGTTGGAAAGCAGCTTCTTGATTAATCTAGGTAATGGAGTTTTGTAAATTGCGCCGTAGTTTTGATTAAAGCCTTTGGATTGTAATTTGAGAATGATATTGACAATTAGCCTTCAAAATTGCTCTTCTTGTATAACTATGACAATGCTTTTCCTTATATAATTGTATCCACGCTTGTTGTAATTCAACAACAATAACATGGCTAGTTCATATATGAACCTAGCCTATAGGCTAATTTTTCAATAGCAATCACTACAATGGAAAGTCTTCATTCGAAGCTATGGTTCAATCTTCAAAAGCCAATTATTTATGTGAGAAAATAAGCTTTTTTCCACCGTAGTCTTTTTGAAACTCTTACACATTTCCCTGCGAATTTTTCTTTTCCTATCAAAAAAGTGTACATTGTCTCCAGTAAAGTGAAATGCAACGGAAAAATCATAGCGCAAATAAGAAAAAAAATAATGGGAACAGAAAAGAAAATTCCAGAAACAACCTGTCAAGTAAATATAGACTGTTTTAATAATTAATATAAACTACCAAAACAATATACTTTTCGTGATATAACTATGTCCAGACTTGTTTTAATTAACTGACAATCAAGAAGAGCAATTTTGAAGGCTAATTGTCAATATCAATCTCTAATTACAATCCAAAGGCTTTAATCAAAACTACGGCGCAATTTACAAAACTCCATTACCTAGGTTAATCAAGAAGCTGCTTTCCAATGCAGTATTTTTTAAAATCTTAAACATTTCCCAGCAAATCTTTCTTTTCCTATCAAAAAAGTACGCATTGTGTACAGTGATATACAATAAAACACACATATCACGGCGCAAAAATGCAAAAAAGTATTTTAGGCCGAACACAAAATTGCAAAATACCTTTGACATCTCTAAAAAGCTACTTATTTATGTGAAAAAATATGCTGTTTTCCACCGTAATTTTCCAAGATGAGTAATTTTGAAGGCTAATTGTCAATATCATTCCCTAGTTATAATCGAAAGGCTTTAATCAAAAATACGGCGCAATCTACAAAACGCCATTTTCTAGGTTAATCAAGAAGCTGCTTTCCAATGCAGTATTTTTTAAAATTTTAAACATTTCCCAGCAAATCGTTCTTTTCCTATCAAAAAAGTACGAATTGTGTACAGTGATATACAATAAAACACACATATCACGGCGCAAATATGCAAAAAAGTATTTTAGGCCGAACACAAAATTCCAGAATACCTTTGTATTCCTATTAATTACGATAAATTACCACGACAATGCTTTTCCTTATATAATTGTATCCACGCTTGTTGTAATTCTACAACAATAACATGGCTAGTTCATGTATGAACCTAGCCTATAGGCTAATTTTTTAATAGCAATCACTACCATGGAAAGTCTTCATTTGAAGTTATGGTTCAATCTCCAAAAAGCCAATTATTTATGTGAGAAAATAAGCTTTTTTCCACCGTAGTCTTTTTGAAACTTTTACACATTTCCCTGCGAATTTTTCTTTTCCTATCAAAAAAGTGTACATTGTCTCCAGTAAAGTGAAATGCAACGCAAAAATCATAGCGCAAATAAGAAAAAAAAATAATGGGAACAGAAAAGAAAATTCCAGAAACAACCTGTCAAGTAAATATAGACTGTTTTAATAATTAGGATAAACTACCGAAACAATATACTTTTCGTGATATAACTATGTCCAGACTTGTTTTAATTAACTGACAATCAAGAAGAGCAATTTTGAAGGCTAATTGTCAATATCATTCTCTAATTACAATCCAAAGGCTGTAATCAAAACTACGGCGCAATTTACAAAACTCCATTACCTAGGTTAATCAAGAAGCTGCTTTCCAATGCAGTATTTTTTAAAATCTTAAACATTTCCCAGCAAATCTTTCTTTTCCTATTAAAAAAGTACGAATTGTGTACAGTGATATACAATAAAACACACATATCACGGCGCAAATATGCAAAAAAGTATTTGAGGCCGAACACAAAATTCCAGAATACCTTTGTATTCCTATTAATTACGATAAATTACCACGACAATGCTTTTCCTTATATAATTGTATCCACGCTTGTTGTAATTCTACAACAATAACATGGCTAGTTCATGTATGAACCTAGCCTATAGGCTAATTTTTTAATAGCAATCACTACCATGGAAAGTCTTCATTCGAAGTTATGGTTCAATCTCCAAAAAGCCAATTATTTATGTGAGAAAATAAGCTTTTTTCCACCGTAGTCTTTTTGAAACTTTTACACATTTCCCTGCGAATTTTTCTTTTCCTATCAAAAAAGTGTACATTGTCTCCAGTAAAGTGAAATGCAACGCAAAAATCATAGCGCAAATAAGAAAAAGAAATAATGGGAACAGAAAAGAAAATTCCAGAAACAACCTGTCAAGTAAATATAGACTGTTTTAATAATTAGGATAAACTACCGAAACAATATACTTTTCGTGATATAACTATGTCCAGACTTGTTTTAATTAACTGACAATCAAGAAGAGCAATTTTGAAGGCTAATTGTCAATATCATTCTCTAATTACAATCCAAAGGCTGTAATCAAAACTACGGCGCAATTTACAAAACTCCATTACCTAGGTTAATCAAGAAGCTGCTTTCCAATGCAGTATTTTTTAAAATCTTAAACATTTCCCAGCAAATCTTTCTTTTCCTATTAAAAAAGTACGAATTGTGTACAGTGATATACAATAAAACACACATATCACGGTGCAAATATGCAAAAAAGTATTTGAGGCCGAACACAAAATTCCAGAATACCTTTGTATTCCTATTAATTACGATAAATTACCACGACAATGCTTTTCCTTATATAATTGTATCCACGCTTGTTGTAATTCTACAACAAAAACATGGCTAGTTCATATATGAACCTAGCCTATAGGCTAATTTTTCAATAGCAATCACTACAATGGAAAGACTTCATTCGAAGCTATGGTTCAAGCTCCTAAAAGCCAATTATTTATGTGAGAAAATAAGCTTTTTTCCACCGTAGTCTTTTTGAAACTCTTACACATTTCCCAGCGATATTTTCTTTTCGTATCAAAAAAGTGTACATTGTCTCCAGTAAAGGGAAATGCAACGCAAAAATCATAGCGCAAATAAGAAAAAAAATAATGGGAACAGAAAAGAAAATTCTAGAAACAACCTGTCAAGTAAATATAGACTGTGTTAATAATTAGGATAAACTACCGAAACCTTATACTTTTCGTGATATAACTATGTCCAGACTTGTTATAATTAACTGACAATCAAGAAGAGCAATTTTGAAGGCTAATTGTCAATATCATTCTCTAATTACAATCCAAAGGCTTTAATCAAAACTACGGCGCAATTTACAAAACTCCATTATCTAGGTTAATCAAGAAGCTGCTTTCCAATGCAGTATTTTTTAAAATCATAAACATTTCCCAGCAAATCTTCCTTTTCCTATCAAAAAAGTACGCATTGTGTACAGTGATATACAATAAAACACACATATCACGGCGCAAATATGCAAAAAAGTATTTTAGGCCGAACACAAAATTGCAAAATACCCTTGTCAATCTCCAAAAAGCTACTTATTTATGTGAAAAAAAATGCTGTTTTCCACCGTAATTTTCCAAGATGAGTAATTTTGAAGGCTAATTGTCAATATCATTCCCTAGTTATAATCGAAAGGCTTTAATAAAAAATACGGCGCAATCTACAAAACGCCATGATCTAGGTTAATCAAGTAGCTGCTTTCCAATGCAGTATTTTTTAAAATCTTAAACATTTCCCAGGAAATCTTCCTTTTCCTATCAAAAAAGTACGCATTGTGTACAGTGATATACAATAAAACACACATATCACGGCGCAAATATGCAAAAAAGTATTTGAGGCCGAACACAAAATTCCAGAATACCTTTGTATTCCTTTTAATTACGATAAATTACCACGACAATGCTTTTCCTTATATAATTGTATCCACGCTTGTTGTAGTTCTACTACAATAACATGGCTAGTTCATATATGAACCTAGCCTATAGGCTAATTTTTCAATAGCAATCACTACAATCGAAAGTCTTCATTCGAAGCTATGGTTCAATCTCCAAAAAGCCAATTATTTATGTGAGAAAATAAGCTTTTTTCCACCGTAGTCTTTTTGAAACTCTTACACATTTCCCAGCGAATTTTTCTTTTCGTATCAAAAAAGTGTACAATGTCTCCAGTAAAGTGAAATGCAACGCAAAAATCATAGCGCAAATAAGAAAAAAAATAATGGGAACAGAAAAGAAAATTCCTGAAACAACCTCTCAAGTAAATATAGAATTTGTTAATAATTAGGATAAACTACCGAGACAATATACTTTTCGTGATATAACTATGTCCAGACTTGTTTTAATTAACTGACAATCAAGAAGAGCAATTTTGAAGGCTAATTGTCAATATCATTCTCTAATTACAATCCAAAGGCTTTAATCAAAACTACGGCGCAATTTACGAAACTCCATTATCTAGGTTAATCAAGAAGCTGCTTTCCAATGCAGTATTTTTTAAAATCATAAACATTTCCCAGCAAATCTTCCTTTTCTTATCAAAAAAGTACGCATTGTGTACAGTGATATACAATAAAACACACATATCACGGCGCAAATATGCAAAAAAGTATTTTAGGCCGAACACAAAATTGCAAAATACCCTTGTCAATCTCCAAAAAGCTACTTATTTATGTGAAAAAATATGCTGTTTTCCACCGTAATTTTCCAAGATGAGTAATTTTGAAGGCTAATTGTCAATATCATTCCCTAGTTATAATCGAAAGGCTTTAATCAAAAATACGGCGCAATCTACAAAACGCCATTACCTAGGTTAATCTAAAAGCTGCTTTCCAATGCTGTATTTTTTAAAATCTTAAACATTTCCCAGCAAATCTTTCTTTTCCTATCAAAAAAGTACGAATTGTGTACAGTGGTATACAATAAAACACACATATCACGGCGCAAATATGCAAAAAAATATTTGAGGCCAAACACAAAATTCCAGCATACCTTTGTATTCCTATTAATTACGATAAATTACCACGACAATGTTTTTCCTTATATAATTGTATCCACGCTTGTTGTAATTCTACAACAATAACATGGCTAGTTCATATATGAACCTAGCCTATAGGGTAATTTTTCAATAGCAATCACTACATTGGAAAGTCTTCATTTGAAGCTATGGTTCAATCTCTAAAAAGCCAATTATTTATGTGAGAAAAAAAATATTTTTTCCACCGTAGTCTTTTTGAAACTCTTACACATTTCCCAGCGAATTTTTCTTTTCGTATCAAAAAAGTGTACATTGTCTGCAGTAAAGTGAAATGCAACGCAAAAATCATAGCGCAAATAAGAAAAAAAAAATAATGGGAAAAGAAAAGAAAATTCCAGAAACAACCTGTCAAGTAAATATAGACTGTGTTAATAATTAGGATAAACTACCGAGACAATATACTTTTCGTGATATAACTATGTCCAGATTTGTTTTAAATAACTGACAATCAAGAAGAGCAATTTTGAAGGCTAATTGTCAATATCATTCTCTAAATTACAATCCAAAGGCTTTAATCAAAACTACGGCGCAATTTACAAAACTCCATTATCAAGGTTAATCAAGAAGCTGCTTTCCAATGCAGTATTTTTTAAAATCTTAAACATTTCCCAGCAAATCTTCCTTTTCCTATCAAAAAAGTACGCATTGTGTACAGTGATATACAATAAAACACACATATCACGGCGCAAATATGCAAAAAAGTATTTTAGGCCGAACACAAAATTCCAGAGTACCTTTGTCAGGTAAAAATAATCTGTGTTAATTACGATAAATTGCCACGACACTGCTTTTCCTTATATAATTGTATCAACGCTTGTTGTAATTCTACAACAATAACATGGCTAGTTCATATATGAACCTAGCCTATAGGCTAATTTTTCAATAGCAATCACTACAATGGAAAGTCTTCATTCGAAGCTATGGTTCAATCTCCAAAAAGCCAATTATTTATGTGAGAAAATAAGCTGTTTTCCACCGTAGTCTTTTTGAAACTCTTAAACATTTCCCAGCGAATTTTTCTTTTCGTATCAAAAATGTGCACATTGTCACCAGTAAAGTGAAATGCAACGCAAAAATCACAGCGCAAATAAGAAAAAAAATAATGGGAACCGAAAAGAAAATGCCAGAAACAACCTGTCAAGTAAATATAAATCTTTTTAATAATTAAGATAAACTAACGAAACAATATACTTTTCGTGATATAACTATGTCCGGACTTGTTTTAATTAACTGACAATCAAGAAAAGCAATTTTGAAGGCTAATTGTCAATATCATTCTCTAATTACAATCCAAAGGCTTTAATCAAAACTACGGCGCAAATTACAAAACTCCATTATCTAGGTTAATCAAGAAGCTTCTTTCCAATGCAGTATTTTTTAAAATCTTAAACAATTCCCAGCAAATCTTCCTTTTCCTATCAAAAAAGTACGCATTGTGTACAGTAATATGCAATAAAACACACATATCACGGCGCAAATATGCAAAAAAGTATTTTAGGCCGAACACAAAATTGCAAAATACCCTTGTCAATCTCCAAAAAGCTACTTATTTATGTGAAAAAATATGCGGTTTTCCACCGTAATTTTCCAAGATGAGTAATTTTGAAGGCTAATTGTCAATATCATTCCCTAGTTATAATCGAAAGGCTTTATTAAAAAATACGGCGCAATCTACAAAACGCCATGATCTAGGTTAATCAAGTAGCTGCTTTCCAATGCAGTATTTTTTAAAATCTTAAACATTTCCCAGGAAATCTTCCTTTTCCTATCAAAAAAGTACGCATTGTGTACAGTGATATACAATAAAACACACATATCACGGCGCAAATATGCAAAAAAGTATTTGAGGCCGAACACAAAATTCCAGAATACCTTTGTATTCCTTTTAATTACGATAAATTACTACGACAATGCTTTTCCTTATATAATTGTATCCACGCTTGTTGTAGTTCTACTACAATAACATGGCTAGTTCATATATGAACCTAGCCTATAGGCTAATTTTTCAATAGCAATCACTACAATCGAAAGTCTTCATTCGAAGCTATGGTTCAATCTCCAAAAAGCCAATTATTTATGTGAGAAAATAAGCTTTTTTCCACCGTAGTCTTTTTGAAACTCTTACACATTTCCCAGCGAATTTTTCTTTTCGTATCAAAAAAGTGTACAATGTCTCCAGTAAAGTGAAATGCAACGCAAAAATCATAGCGCAAATAAGAAAAAAAATAATGGGAACAGAAAAGAAAATTCCTGAAACAACCTCTCAAGTAAATATAGAATTTGTTAATAATTAGGATAAACTACCGAGACAATATACTTTTCGTGATATAACTATGTCCAGACTTGTTTTAATTAACTGACAATCAAGAAGAGCAATTTTGAAGGCTAATTGTCAATATCATTCTCTAATTACAATCCAAAGGCTTTAATCAAAACTACGGCGCAATTTACAAAACTCCATTATCTAGGTTCACAGAAGCTGCTTTCCAATGCAGTATTTTTTAAAATCTTAAAACATTTCCCAGCAAATCTTCCTTTTCCTATCAAAAAAGTACGCATTGTGTACAGTGATATACAATAAAACACACATATCACGGCGCAAATATGCAAAAAAGTATTTTAGGCCGAACACAAAATTCCAGAGTACCTTTGTCAGGTAAAAATAATCTGTGTTAATTACGATAAATTGCCACGACACTGCTTTTCCTTATATAATTGTATCAACGCTTGTTGTAATTCTACAACAATAACATGGCTAGTTCATATATGAACCTAGCCTATAGGCTAATTTTTCAATAGCAATCACTACAATGGAAAGTCTTCATTCGAAGCTATGTTCAATCTCCAAAAAGCCAATTATTTATGTGAGAAAATAAGCTGTTTTCCACCGTAGTCTTTTTGAAACTCTTAAACATTTCCCAGCGAATTTTTCTTTTCGTATCAAAAATGTGCACATTGTCACCAGTAAAGTGAAATGCAACGCAAAAATCACAGCGCAAATAAGAAAAAAAATAATGGGAACCGAAAAGAAAATGCCAGAAACAACCTGTCAAGTAAATATAAATCTTTTAATAATTAAGATAAACTAACGAAACAATATACTTTTCGTGATATAACTATGTCCGGACTTGTTTTAATTAACTGACAATCAAGAAAAGCAATTTGAAGGCTAATTGTCAATATCATTCTCTAATTACAATCCAAAGGCTTTAATCAAAACTACGGCGCAATTACAAAACTCCATTATCTAGGTTAATCAAGAAGCTTCTTTCCAATGCAGTATTTTTTAAAATCTTAAACATTCCCAGCAAATCTTCCTTTTCCTATCAAAAAAGTACGCATTGTGTACAGTAATATGCAATAAAACACACATATCACGGCGCAAATATGCAAAAAAGTATTTTAGGCCGAACACAAAATTGCAAAATACCCTTGTCAATCTCCAAAAAGCTACTTATTTATGTGAAAAAATATGCGGTTTTCCACCGTAATTTTCCAAGATGAGTAATTTTGAAGGCTAATTGTCAATATCATTCCCTAGTTATAATCGAAAGGCTTTATAAAAAATACGGCGCAATCTACAAAACGCCATGATCTAGGTTAATCAAGTAGCTGCTTTCCAATGCAGTATTTTTTAAAATCTTAAACATTTCCCAGAAATCTTCCTTTTCCTATCAAAAAAGTACGCATTGTGTACAGTGATATACAATAAAACACACATATCACGGCGCAAATATGCAAAAAAGTATTTGAGGCCGAACACAAAATTCCAGAATACCTTTGTATTCCTTTTAATTACGATAAATTACACGACAATGCTTTTCCTTATATAATTGTATCCACGCTTGTTGTATTCTACTACAATAACATGGCTAGTTCATATATGAACCTAGCCTATAGGCTAATTTTTCAATAGCAATCACTACAATCGAAAGTCTTCATTCGAAGCTATGGTTCAATCTCCAAAAAGCCAATTATTTATGTGAGAAAATAAGCTTTTTTCCACCGTAGTCTTTTTGAAACTCTTACACATTTCCCAGCGAATTTTTCTTTTCGTATCAAAAAAGTGTACAATGTCTCCAGTAAAGTGAAATGCAACGCAAAAATCATAGCGCAAATAAGAAAAAAAATAATGGGAACAGAAAAGAAAATTCCAAACAACCTGTCAAGTAAATATAGACTGTGTTAATAATTAGGATAAACTACCGAAACAATATACTTTTCGTGATATAACTATGTCCAGACTTGTTTTAATTAACTGACAATCAAGAAGAGCAATTTTGAAGGCTAATTGTCAATATCATTCTCTAATTACAATCCAAAGGCTTTAATCAAAACTACGGCGCAATTTACAAAACTCCATTATCTAGGTTAATCAAGAAGCTGCTTTCCAAGGCAGTATTTTTTAAAATCTTAAACATTTCCCAGCAAATCTTCCTTTTCCTATCAAAAAAGTACGCATTGTGTACAGTGATATGCAATAAAACACACATATCACGGCGCAAATATGCAAAAAAGTATTTTAGGCCGAACACAAAATTGCAAAATACCCTTGTCAATCTCCAAAAAGCTACTTATTTATGTGAAAAAATATGCTGTTTTCCACCGTAATTTTCCAAGATGAGTAATTTTGAAGGCTAATTGTCAATATCATTCCCTAGTTATAATCGAAAGGTTTTAATCAAAAATACGGCGCAATCTACAAAACGCCATTACCTAGGTTAATCAAGAAGCTGCTTTCCAATGCAGTATTTTTTAAAATCTTAGGCATTTCCCAGCAAATCTTTCTTTTCCTATCAAAAAAGTGCGCATTGTGTACAGTGATATACAATAAAACACACATATCACGGCGCAAATATGCAAAAAAGTATTTGAGGCCAAACACAAAATTCCAGAATACCTTTGTATTCTATTAATTACGATAAATTACCACGACAATGCTTTTCCTTATAAAATTGTGTCCACGCTTGTTGTAATTCTGCAACAATAACAAGGCTAGTTCATATATGAACCTAGCCTATAGGCTAATTTTTCAATAGCAATCACTACAATCGAAAGTCTTCATTCGAAGCAATGGTTCAATCTCCAAAAAGCCAATTATTTATGTGAGAAAATAAGCTTTTTTCCACTGTAGTCTTTTTGAAACTCTTACACATTTCCCAGCGAATTTTTCTTTTTGTATCAAAAAAGTGTACATTGTCTCCAGTAAAGTGAAATGCAACGCAAAAATCATAGCGCAAATAAGAAAAAAAATAATGGGAACAGAAAAGAAAATTCCAGAAACAACCTGTCAAGTAAATATAGACTGTGTTAATAATTAGGATAAACTACCGAAACAATATACTTTTCGTGATATAACTATGTCCAGACTTGTTTTAATTAACTGACAATCAAGAAGAGCAATTTTGAAGGCTAATTGTCAATATCATTCTCTAATTACAATCCAAAGGCTTTAATCAAAACTACGGCGCAATTTACAAAACCCCATTGTCTAGGTTAATCAAGAAGCTGCTTTCCGATGCAGTATTTTTTCAAATCTTAAACATTTCCCAGCAAATCTTTCTTTTCCTATCAAAAAAGTACGCATTGTGTACAGTGATTTATAATAAAACACACATATCACGGCGCAAATATGCAAAAAAGTATTTGAGGCCGAACACAAAATTCCAGAATACCTTTGTATTCCTATTAATTACGATAAATTACCGCGACAATGCTTTTCCTTATATAATTGTATCCACGCTTGTTGTAATTCTACAACATAACATGGCTAGTTCATATATGAACCTAGCTTATAGGCTAATTTTTTAATAGCAATCACTACAATGGAAAGTCTTCATTCGAAGCTATGGTTCAATCTCCAAAAAGCCAATTATTTATGTGAGAAAATAAGCTTTTTTCCACTGTAGTCTTTTTGAAACTCTTACACATTTCCCAGCGAATTTTTCTTTTCGTATCAGAAAAGTGTACATTGTCTCCAGTAAAGTGAAATGCAACGCAAAAATCATAGCGCAAATAAGAAAAAAAAATATTGGGAACAGAAAAGAAAATTCCAGAAACAACCTGTCAAGTAAATATAGACTGTGTTAATAATTAGGATAAACTACCGAAACAATATACTTTTCGTGAAATAACTATGTCCAGACTTGTTTTAATTAACTGACAATCAAGAAGAGCAATTTTGAAGGCTAATTGTCAATATCATTCTCTGATTACAATCCAAAGGCTTTAATCAAAACTACGGCGCAATTTACAAAACCCCATTGTCTAGGTTAATCAAGAAGCTGCTTTCCGATGCAGTATTTTTTCAAATCTTAAACATTTCCCAGCAAATCTTTCTTTTCCTATCAAAAAAGTACGCATTGTGTACAGTGATTTATAATAAAACACACATATCACGGCGCAAATATGCAAAAAAGTATTTGAGACCGAACACAAAATTCCAGAATACCTTTGTATTCCTATTAATTACGATAAATTACCCGCGACAATGCTTTTCCTTATTATAATTGTATCCACGCTTGTTGTAATTCTACAACATAACATGGCTAGTTCATATATGAACCTAGCCTATAGGCTAATTTTTTAATAGCAATCACTACAATGGAAAGTCTTCATTCGAAGCTATGGTTCAATCTCCAAAAAGCCAATTATTTATGTGAGAAAATAAGCTTTTTTCCACCGTAGTCTTTTTGAAACTCTTACACATTTCCCAGCGAATTTTTCTTTTCGTATCAAAAAAGTGTACATTGTCTCCAGTAAAGTGAAATGCAACGCAAAAATCATAGCGCAAATAAGAAAAAAAATAATGGGAACAGAAAAGAAAATTCCAGAAACAACCTGTCAAGTAAATATAGACTGTGTTAATAATTAGGATAATCTACCGAAACAATATACTTTTCGTGATATAACTATGTCCAGATTTGTTTTAATTAACTGACAATCAAGAAGAGCAATTTTGAAAGCTAATTGTCATTATTATTTATTGAAAATGAGTCAAGAGTTTTGATTGGCCAGCAGCTGTTGGCGAAATCGTCATATCCGCTCGGCAGCTGCCCAAATTTGGACAGTGACGTCACTTCGTCGGATATGAAAAAAGTTATTGCACGTTTGACGTCACTTCGTCAGATATGAAAAAAATTATTGCACGGTATGACGTCACGCTAATTTATGCGGATTGTGCCAAAACCTAAAAGCGGGAAAATACGAATGGCTTCATCAAAGGAAAGGTTCGCTGACCTTGGGGAAGATGAAATTAAAAAATTGCTGGAAGAAAAAGACTCAAAAAACACAAAAAGAGCTACCAAAGGCAGCAAAATGATCTTTGAAGACTATTTACAAGAAAAGAGGCTTCGCCATCCACAAAATAGCGAAGAACTTGCTTCAGTTTTCAAGTGCTTCTACGCAGAAGTGAGAAAAAAAGATGGGTCGGAATACACAAAAAATTCGCTGTGTTCAATAAGGTTTGGACTGAATAGATACTTTAAGTCTCTTTTCAACAACGACATCATCAAAGACAAAGAATTTGACGAAGCAAATAAAGTGTACGAGGCCCAATGCGTAGCTTTAAAGAAACGAGGACTTGCCAAAACAGAACACAAACCACTAATACCCGACGAAGATATCAAGAAACTCTATGAAAGCGGCGTTTTCAATACAGACAGTCCAGCCACTCTCCAAAACAAAGTATTCTTTGAGATTATGTTCTTCTTCTGTCGTCGAGGAAGACAGAATCTTTGCGACCTGAAGAAAGACGATTTCGTTATTATAATGAACCCACAAGGACAGCGATGTGTTGTAAAAAAAACAGACGAACTCACGAAAAACCACCGCGTAAACGACGCTCAAGCTGAAGAAGGGGGAATGATGGTTGCCAATGGCAGTCCTTACTGCCCTGTGCATTCGTTCGAGAAATATTTAAATCATCTTAACCCCGTCAACGAGTTTCTTTTCCAAAGGCCGAAGTATAATTGTCCTGTTGAGCAGGTAATTTGGTATGACAATATGGTCGTCGGGCAAAACACACTTGGCAAGAAGATGAAAGCGTTGTCAAAACAAGCAAAGCTTTCTGTTGAATATACCAACCATTCGATTCGAGCAACAACAATTACTATCCTCGACAGAAATGGCTATGAAGCCAGACACATTATGTCAGTAAGCGGTCACAGGAGTGAAAGCAGTTTAAAGAGCTACACTAAAACTGACGATTTAACAAAGAGCAAAATGGCCGGTTGCTTGTCTTCTGTAATTGATTCCAGCGAACATTACGTAGCTGAGACTCCGACTCGTAATGATAAAAACACTAACATGTCTGCCCTGACTTCTGTGAATGAAGATGAAACTGAGCTTCTTTTAACAAACTCACAAGAGGAATCAATTTTGCGGGATTTCTGCATCCAAACGACTACACAAACATCAAAACAGTTCAATTTTTACAACTGTCAAGTTCAGTTCAAATAAAATGTTTATAAACTGGAATGTTTCATTTGAACTTGTGTTAGGACAATTTCAGAACTCTAGTTTTCCAAACATTTGTATTTTCATATAAATATTCTACATGATTTGAAGTGTAAAATAACGAGGTTCATGACCTGTGAATCTCAAATAATTTATTTGTGTGAAAATTTCGAAGAGCAATTTCAAACGCTTATTTATGTGAATTAAAATAAATTTGTTTGATTTGATGTGTTTATGTTCAGTTGCGACCTTGAAATCTGACAACAGTATTAAGAATTATTCTTTTCTCGTCTGATTGGTTTATTCATAATTCGGAACACTGCTATTGTTGTTCAATTTTCAGCAGCTTGCGTCTCCTTGTCTACAACGCAAGCGTTTAGTCTAAGCCCAAAATTTTTGCAAATAAATAATAAAACAATTATTCAATTCGGTTCTCGCAGGATATGAGGAATTATCAAGGCCTCGGTTTGTGTTATCCGCCTCAGCCTTCGGCTTCGGCAGATAACACAAACCTCGGCCATAATAATTCCTCATATCCTGCTCAACCTCATTCAATAATTGTTTAATATCATTCTCTAACTACAATCCAAAGGCTTTAATCAAAACTACGGCGCAATTTACAAAACTCCATTATCTAGGTTAATCAAGAAGCTGCTTTCCAATTCAGTATTTTTTAAAATCTTAAACATTTCCCAGCAAATCTTCCTTTTCCTATCAAAAAAGTACGCATTGTGTACAGTGATATACAATAAAACACACATATCACGGCGCAAATATGCAAAAAAGTATTTTAGGCCGAACACAAAATTGCAAAATACCCTTGTCAATCTCAAAAAAGCTACTTATTTATGTGAAAAAATATGTTGTTTTCCCCCGTAATTTTCCAAGATGAGTAATTTTGAAGGCTAATTGTCAATATCATTCCCTAGTTATAATCGAAAGGCTTTAATCAAAAATACGACGCAATCTACAAAACGCCATTACCTAGGTTAATCAAGAAGCTACTTTCCAATGCAGTATTTTTCAAAATCTTAAACATTTCCCAGCAAATCTTTCTTTTCCTATCAAAAAAGTACGCATTGTGTACAGTGATATACAATAAAACGCACATATCACGGCGCAAATATGCAAAAAAGTATTTGAGGCCGAACACAAAATTCCAGAATACCTTTGTATTCTTATTAATTACGATAAATTACCACGACAATGCTTTTCCTTATATAATTGTATCCACGCTTGTTGTAATTCTACAACAATAACATGGCTTGTTCATATATGAACCTAGCCTATAGGCTAATTTTTCAATAGCAATCACTACAATGGAAAGTTTTTATTCGAAGCTATGGTTCAATCTCCAAAAAGCCAATTATTTATGTGAGAAAATAAGCTTTTTTCCACCGTAGTCTTTTTGAAACTCTTACACATTTCCCAGCGAATTTTTCTTTTCGTATCAAAAAAGTGTACATTGATACAAAATACCCTTGTACAAAATACCCTTGTCAATCTCCAAAAAGCTACTTATTTATGTGAAAAAATATTCTGTTTTTCACCGTAATTTTCCAAGATGAGTAATTTTGAAGGCTAATTGTCAATATCAATCCCTAGTTATAATCGAAAGGTTTTAATAAAAAATACAGCGCAATCTACAAAACGCTATTACCTAGGTTAATCAAGAAGCTGCTTTCAAATGGAGTATTTTTTAAAATCTTAAACATTTCCCAGTAAATCTTTCTTTTCCTATCAAAAAAGTACGCATTGTGTACAGTGATAACAATAAAACACACATATCACGGCGCAAATATGCAAAAAAGTATTTGAGGCCGAACACAAAATTCCAGAATACCTTTGTATTCCTATTAATTACGATAAATTACAACGACAATGCTTTTCCTTATATAATTGTATCCACGCTTGTTGTAATTCTACAACAATGACATGGCTAGTTCATATATGAACCTTGCCTATAGGCTAATTTTTCAATAGCAATCACTACAGTGGAATGTCTTCATTCGAAGCTATGGTTCAATCTCCAAAAAGCCAATTATTTATGTGAGAAAATAAGCTTTTTTCCACCGTAGTCTTTTTGAAACTCTTACACATTTCCCAGCGAATTTTTCTTTTCGTATCAAAAAAGTGTACATTGTCTCCAGTAAAGTGAAATGCAACGAAAAAATCATAGCGCAAATAAGAAAAAAAATAATAGGAACAGAAAAGAAAATTCCAGAAGCAACCTGTCAAGTAAATATAGACTGTCTTAATATTTAGGATAAACTACCGAAACAATATACTTTTCGTGATATAACTATGTCCAGACTTGTTTTAATTAACTGACAATCAAGAAGAGCAATTTTGAAGGCTAATTGTCAATATCATACTCTAAATACAATCCAAAGGCTTTAATCAAAACTACGGCGCAATTTACAAAACTCCATTATCTAGGTTAATCAAGAAGCTGCTTTTTAATGAAGTATTTTTTAAAATCTTAAACATTTCCCAGCAAATCTTTCTTTTCCTATCAAAAAAGTACGCATTGTGTACAGTGATATACAATAAAACACAC
Organism: Dendronephthya gigantea; assembly: GCF_004324835.1. Lineage (NCBI taxonomy): Eukaryota > Metazoa > Cnidaria > Anthozoa > Malacalcyonacea > Nephtheidae > Dendronephthya > Dendronephthya gigantea. Next base: position 71,222 of record NW_021163250.1, on the reverse strand, counting down.
ATATCACGGCGCAAATATGCAAAAAATATTTGAGGCCGAACACAAAATTCCAAAATACCCTTGTCAATCTCCAAAAAGCTACTTATTTATGTGAAAAAATATGCGGTTTTCCACCGTAATTTTCCAAGATGAGTAATTTTGAAGGCTAATTGTCAATATCATTCCCTAGTTATAATCGAAAGGCTTTAATCAAAAATACGGCGCAATCTACAAAACGCCATTACCTAGGTTAATCAAGAAGCTGCTTTCCAATGCAGTATTTTTAAATCTTAGGAATTTCCCAGCAAATCTTTTTTCCTATCAAAAAAGTACGCATTGTGTACAGTGATATACAATAAAACACACATATCACGGCGCAAATATGCAAAAAAGTATTTGAGGCCGAACACAAAATTCCAGAATACCTTTGTATTCCTATTAATTACGATAAATTACAGCGACAATGCTTTTCCTTATATAATTGTATCCACGCTTGTTGTATTTCTACAACAATAACATGGCTAGTTCATATATGGAGCCTAGCCTATAGGCTAATTTTTTAATAGCAATCACTACAATGGAAGTCTTCATTCGAAGCTATGGTACGATCTCCAAAAAGCCAATTATTTATGTGAGAAATAAGCTTTTTTCCACCGTAGTCTTTTTGAAACTCTTATATATTTCCCAGCGAATTTTTCTTTTCGTATCAAAAAATGTACATTGTCTCCAGTAAAGTGAAATGCAACGCAAAAATCATAGCGCAAATAAGAAAAAATAATGGGAACAGAAAAGAAAATTCCAGAAACAACCTCTCAAGTAAATATAGACTGTGTTATTTAGGATAAACTACCGAAACAATATACTTTTCGTGATATAACTATGTCCAGACTTGTTTTAATTAACTGACAATCAAGAAGAGCAATTTTGAAGGCTAATTGTCAATATCAATCTCTAATTACAATCCAAAGGCTTTATTCAAAACTATACGGCGCAATTTACAAAATTAAACCCCATTGTCTAGGTTAATCAAGAAACTGCTTTCCAATGCAGTATTTTTTAAATCTTAAACATTTCCCAGCAAATCGTTGTTTTCCTATCAAAAAAGTACGCATTGTGTACAGTGATATACAATAAAACACACATATCACGGCGCAAATATGCAAAAATATTTGAGGCCGAACACAAAATTCCAGAATACCTTTGTATTCCTATTAATTACGATAAATTACGCGACAATGCTTTTCCTATATAATTGTATCAACGCTTGTTGTATTTCTACAACAATAACATGGCTAGTTCATGTATGAACCTAGCCTATAGGCTAATTTTTCAATAGCAATCACTACAATGGAAAGTCTTCATTCGAAGCTATGGTCGATCTCCAAAAGCCAATTATTTTGTGAGAAATAAGCTTTTTTCCACCGTAGTCTTTTTGAAACTCTTACACATTTCCCAGCGAATTTTTCTTTTCGTATCAAAAAAGTGTACATTGTCTCAAGTAAAGTGAAATGCGACGCAAAAATCATAGCGCAAATATGAAAAAAAATAATGGGAACAGAAAAGAAAATTCCAGAAACAACCTGTCAAGTAAATATAGACTGTGTTAATAATTAGGATAAACTACCGAAACAATAAACTTTTCGTGATATAACTATGTCCAGACTTGTTTTAATTAACTGACAATCAAGAAGAGCAACTTTGAAGGCTAATTGTCAATATCATTCTCTAATTACAATCCAAAGGCTTTAATCAAAACTACGGCGCAATTTACAAAATTAAACCCCATTGTCTAGGTTAATCAAGAAGCTGCTTTCCAATGCAGTATTTTTTTAAATCTTAAACATTTCCCAGCAAATCTTTCTTTTCCTATTAAAAAAGTACGCATTGTGTACAGTGATATACAATAAAACACACATATCACGGCGCAAATATGCAAAAAAGTATTTGAGGCCGAACACAAAATTCCAGAATACCTTTGTATTCCTATTAATTACGATAAATTACCACGACAATGCTTTTCCTTATATAATTGTATCAACGCTTGTTGTAATTCTACAACATAACATGGCTAGTTCATATATGAACCTAGCCTATAGGCTAATTTTTCAATAGCAATCACTACAATGAAAGTCTTCATTCGAAGCTTGGTTCAATCTCCAAAAAGCCAATTATTTATGTGAGAAAATAAGCTTTTTTCCACCTAGTCTTTTTGAAACTCTTACACATTTCCCAGCGAATTTTTCTTTTCGTATCAAAAAAATGTACATTGTCTCCAGTAAAGTGAAATGCAACGCAAAAATCATAGCGCAAATAAGAAAAAAAATGGGAACAGAAAAGAAAATTCTAGAAGCAACCTGTCAAGTAAATATAGACTGTGTTAATAATTAGGATAAACTACCGAAACAATATACTTTTCGTGATATAACTAAGTCCAGACTTGTTTTAATTAACTGACAATCAAGAAGAGCAATTTTGAAGGCTAATTGTCAATATCATTCTCTATTACAATCCAAAGGCTTTAATCAAACTACGGCGCAATTTACAAAACTCCATTACTAGGTTAATCAAAAGAAGCTGCTTTCCAACGCAGTATTTTTTAAAATCTTAAACATTTCCCAGCAAATCTTCCTTTTCCTATCAAAAAAGTACGCATTGTGTACAGTGATATACAATAAAACACACATATCACGGCGCAAATATGCAAAAAAGTATTTTAGGCCGAACACAAAATTCCAAAATACCCTTGTCAATCTCCAAAAAGCTACTTATTTATGTGAAAAAATATGCTGTTTTCCACCGTAATTTTCCAAGATAAGTAATTTTGAAGGCTAATTGTCAATATCATTCCCTAGTTACAATCGAAAGGCTTTAATCAAAAATACGGCGCAATCTACAAAACGCCATTACCTAGGTTAATCAAGAAGCTGCTTTCCAATGCAGTATTTTTTAAAATCTTAAACATTTCCCAACAAATCTTTCTTTTCCTATCAAAAAAGTACGCATTGTGTACAGTGATATACAATAAAACACACATATCACGGCGCAAATATGCAAAAAAGTATTTGAGGCCGAACACAAAATTCCAGAATACCTTTGTATTCCTATTAATTACGATAAATTACCACGACAATGCTTTTCCTTATATAATTGTATCAACGCTTGTTGTAATTCTACAACAATAACATGGCTAGTTCATATATTAACCTTGCCTATAGGCTAATTTTTCAATAGCAATCACTACAATGGAATGTCTTCATTCGAAGCTATGGTTCAATCTCCAAAAAGCCAATTATTTATGTGAGAAAATAAGCTTTTTTCCACCGTAGTCTTTTTGAAACTCTTACACATTTCCCAGCGAATTTTTCTTTTCGTATCAAAAAAGTGTACATTGTCTCCAGTAAAGTGAAATGCAACGAAAAAATCATAGCGCAAATAAGAAAAAAAATAATGGGAACAGAAAAGAAAATTGCAGAAGCAACCTGTCAAGTAAATATAGACTGTCTTAATATTTAGGATAAACTACCGAAACAATATACTTTTCGTGATATAACTATGTCCAGACTTGTTTTAATTAACTGACAATCAAGAAGAGCAATTTTGAAGGCTAATTGTCAATATCATTCCCTAGTTATAATCGAAAGGCTTTAATCAAAAATACGGCGCAATCTACAAAACGCCATTACCTAGGTTAATCAAGAAGCTGCTTTCCAATGCAGTATTTTTTAAAATCTTAGGAATTTCCCAGCAAATCTTTCTTTTCCTATCAAAAAAGTACGCATTGTGTACAGTGATATACAATAAAACACACATATCACGGCGCAAATATGCAAAAAAGTATTTGAGGCCGAACACAAAATTCCAGAATACCTTTCTATTCCTATTAATTACGATAAATTACCACGACAATGCTTTTCCTTATATAAATGTATCAACGCTTGTTGTAATTCTACAACAATAACATGGCTAGTTCATATATGAACCTAGCCTATAGGCTACTTTTTCAATAGCAATCACTACAATGGAAAGTCTTCATTCGAAGCTATGGTTCAATCTCCAAAAAGCCAATTATTTATGGAAGAAAATAAGCTTTTTTCCATCGTAGTCTTTTTGAAACTCTTACAAATTTCCCAGCGAATTTTTCTTTTCGTATCAAAAAAGTGTACATTGTCTCCAGTAAAGTGAAATGCAACGCAAAAATCATAGCGCAAATAAGAAAAAAAAATAATGGGAACAGAAAAGAAAATTCTAGAAGCAACCTGTCAAGTAAATATAGACTGTGTTAATAATTAGGATAAACTACCGAAACAATATACTTTTCGTGATATAACTATGTCCAGACTTGTTTTAATTAACTGACAATCAAGAAGAGCAATTTTGAAGGCTAATTGTCAATATCATTCTCTAATTACAATCCAAAGGCTTTAATCAAAACTACGGCGCAATTTACAAAATTCTATACCTAGGTTAATCAAGAAGCTGCTTTCCAACGCAGTATTTTTTAAAATCTTAAACATTTCCCAGCAAATCTTCCTTTTCCTATCAAAAAAGTACGCATTGTGTACAGTGATATACAATAAAACACACATATCACGGCGCAAATATGCAAAAAAGTATTTGAGGCCGAACACAAAATTCCAGAATACCTTTGTATTCCTATTAATTACGATAAATTACCACGACAATGCTTTTCCTTATATAAATGTATCAACGCTTGTTGTAATTCTACAACAATAACATGGCTAGTTCATATATGAACCTAGCCTATAGGCTAATTTTTCAATAGCAATCACTACAATGGAAAGTCTTCATTCGAAGCTATGGTTCAATCTCCAAAAAGCCAATTATTTATGTGAGAAAATAAGCTTTTTTCCATCGTAGTCTTTTTGAAACTCTTACAAATTTCCCAGCGAATTTTTCTTTTCGTATCAAAAAAGTGTACATTGTCTCCAGTAAAGTGAAATGCAACGCAAAAATCATAGCGCAAATAAGAAAAAAATAATGGGAACAGAAAAGAAAATTCCAGAAACAACCTGTCAAGTAAATATAGACTGTGTTAATAATTAGGATAAACTACCGAAACATACTTTTCGTGATATAACTATGTCCAGACTTGTTTTAATTAACTGACAATCAAGAAGAGCAATTTTGAAGGCTAATTGTCAATATCATTCTCTACAATCCAAAGGCTTTAATCAAAACTACGGCGCAATTTACAAAACTCCATTACCTAGATTAATCAAGAAGCTGCTTTCCAACGCAGTTTTTTAAAATCTTAAACATTTCCCAGCAAATCTTCCTTTTCCTATCAAAAAAGTACGCATTGTGTACAGTGATATACAATAAAACACACATATCACGGCGCAAATATGCAAAAAAGTATTTTAGGCCGAACACTTCCAAATACCCTTGTCAATCTCCAAAAAGCTATTTATGTCAAAATTATGCTGTTTTCCACCGTAATTTTCCAAGATGAGTAATTTTGAAGGCTAATTGTCAATATCATTCCTAGTTACAATCGAAAGGCTTTAATCAAAAATACGGCGCAATCTACAAAACGCCATTACCTAGGTTAATCAAGAAGCTGCTTTCCAATGCAGTATTTTTTAAAATCTTAACATTTCCCAACAAATCTTTCTTTTCCTATCAAAAAAGTACGCATTGTGTACAGTGATATACAATAAAACACACATATCACGGCGCAAATATGCAAAAAAGTATTTGAGGCCGAACACAAAATTCCAGAATACCTTTGTATTCCTATTAATTACGATAAATTACCACGACAATGCTTTTCCTTATATAATTGTATCCACGCTTGTTGTAATTCTACAACAATAACATCGCTAGTTCATATATGAACCTTGCCTATAGGCTAATTTTTCAATAGCAATCACTACAATGGAATGTCTTCATTCGAAGCTATGGTTCAATCTCCAAAAAGCCAATTATTTATGTGAGAAAATAAGCTTTTTTCTAACGTAGTCTTTTTGAAACTCTTACACATTTCCCAGCGAATTTTTCTTTTCGTATCAAAAAAGTGTACATTGTCTCCAGTAAAGTGAAATGCAACGAAAAAATCATAGCGCAAATAAGAAAAAAAATAATGGGAACAGAAAAGAAAATTGCAGAAGCAACCTGTCAAGTAAATATAGACTGTCTTAATATTTAGGATAAACTACCGAAACAATATACTTTTCGTGATATAACTATGTCCAGACTTGTTTTAATTAACTGACAATCAAGAAGAGCAATTTTGAAGACTAATTGTCAATATCATACTCTAAATACAATCCAAAGGCTTTAATCAAAACTACGGCGCAATTTACAAAACTCCATTATCTAGGTTAATCAAGAAGCTGCTTTCCAATGAAATATTTTTTAAAATCTTAAACATTTCCCAGCAAATCTTTCTTTTCCTATCAAAAAAGTACGCATTGTGTACAGTGATATACAATAAAACACACATATCACGGCGCAAATATGCAAAAAATATTTGAGCCCGAACACAAAATTCCAGAATACCTTTGTATTCCTATTAATTACGATAAATTACCACGACAATGCTTTTCCTTATATAATTGTATCCACGCTTGTTGTAATTCTACAACATAACATGGCTAGTTCATATATGAACCTAGCCTATAGGCTAATTTTTCAATAGCAATCACTACAATCGAAAGTCTTCATTCGAAGCTATGGTTCAATCTCCAAAAAGCCAATTATTTATGTGAGAAAATAAGCTTTTTTCCACCGTAGTCTTTTTGAAACTATACACATTTCCCAGCGAATTTTTCTTTTCGTATCAAAAAATGTACATTGTCTCCAGTAAAGTGAAATGCAACGCAAAAATCATAGCGCAAATAAGAAAAAAAATAATGGGAACAGAAAAGAAAATTCCAGAAGCAACCTATCAAGTAAATATAGACTGTGTTAATAATTAGGATAAACTACCGAAACAATATACTTTTCGTGATATAACTAAGTCCAGACTTGTTTTAATTAACTGACAATAAAGAAGAGCAATTTTGAAGGCTAATTGTCAATATCATTCTCTAATTACAATCCAAAGGCTATAATCAAAACTACGGCGCAATTTACAAAACTCCATTACCTAGGTTAATCAAGAAGCTGCTTTCCAATGCAGTATTTTTTAAAATCTTAAACATTTCCTAGCAAATCTTCCTTTTCCTATCAAAAAAGTACGCATTGTGTACAGTGATATACAATAAAACACACATATCACAGCGCAAATATGCAAAAAAGTATTTTAGGCCGAACACAAAATTCCAAAATACCCTTGTCAATCTCCAAAAAGCTACTTATTTATGTGAAAAAATATGCGGTTTTCCACCGTAATTTTCCAAGATGAGTAATTTTGAAGGCTAATTGTCAATATCATTCCCGAGTTATAATCGAAAGGCTTTAATAAAAAATACGGCGCAATCTACAAAACGCCATTACCTAGGTTAATCAAGAAGCTGCTTTCCAATGCAGTATTTTTTAAAATCTTAGGAATTTCCCAGCAAATCTTTCTTTTCCTATCAAAAAAGTACGCATTGTGTACAGTGATATACAATAAAACACACATATCACGGCGCAAATATGCAAAAAAGTATTTGAGGCCGAACACAAAATTCCAGAATACCTTTGTATTCCTCTTAATTACCATAAATTACCACGACAATGCTTTTCCTTATATAAATGTATCAACGCTTGTTGTAATTCTACAACAATAACATGGCTAGTTCATATATGAACCTAGCCTATAGGCTAATTTTTCAATAGCAATCACTACAATGGAAAGTCTTCATTCGAAGCTATGGTTCAATCTCCAAAAAGCCAATTATTTATGTGAGAAAATAAGCTTTTTTCCATCGTAGTCTTTTTGAACTCTTCACATTTCCAGCGAATTTTTCTTTTCGTATCAAAAAAGTGTACATTGTCTCCAGTAAAGTGAAATGCAACGCAAAAATCATAGCGCAAATAAGAAAAAAAATAATGGGAACAGAAAAGAAAATTCCAGAAACAACCTGTCAAGTAAATATAGACTGTTAATAATTAGGATAAACTACCGAAACATATACTTTTCGTGATAACTATGTCCAGACTTGTTTTAATTAACTGACAATCAAGAAGAGCAATTTTGAAGGCTAATTGTCAATATCATTCTCTAATTACAATCCAAAGGCTTTAATCAAAACTACGGCGCAATTTACAAAACTCCATTATCTAGGTTAATCAAGAAGCTGCTTTCCAATGAAGTATTTTTTAAAATCTTAAACATTTCCCAGCAAATCTTTCTTTTCCTATCAAAAAAGTACGCATTGTGTACAGTGATATACAATAAAACACACATATCACGGCGCAAATATGCAAAAAAGTATTTTAGGCCGAACACAAAATTCCAAAATACCCTTGTCAATCTCCAAAAAGCTACTTATTTATGTGAAAAAATATGCGGTTTTCCACCGTAATTTTCCAAGATGAGTAATTTTGAAGGCTAATTGTCAATATCATTCCCTAGTTATAATCGAAAGGCTTTAATCAAAAATACGGCGCAATCTACAAAACGCCATTACCTAGGTTAATCAAGAAGCTGCTTTCCAATGCAGTATTTTTTAAAATCTTAGGAATTTCCCAGCAAATCTTTCTTTTCCTATCAAAAAAGTACGCATTGTGTACAGTGATATACAATAAAACACACATATCACGGCGCAAATATGCAAAAAAGTATTTGAGGCCGAACACAAAATTCCAGAATACCTTTGTATTCCTATTAATTACGATAAATTACAGCGACAATGCTTTTCCTTATATAATTGTATCCACGCTTGTTGTATTTCTATAACAATAACATGGCTAGTTCATATATGAGCCTAGCCTATAGGCTAATTTTTTAATAGCAATCACTACAATGGAAAGTCTTCATTCGAAGCTATGGTACGATCTCCAAAAAGCCAATTATTTATGTGAGAAAATAAGCTTTTTTCCACCGTAGTCTTTTTGAAACTCTTATATATTTCCCAGCGAATTTTTCTTTTCGTATCAAAAAAGTGTACATTGTCTCCAGTAAAGTGAAATGCAACGCAAAAATCATAGCGCAAATAAGAAAAAAAATAATGGGAACAGAAAAGAAAATTCCAGAAACAACCTCTCAAGTAAATATAGACTGTGTTATTATTAGGATAAACTACCGAAACAATATACTTTTCGTGATATAACTATGTCCAGACTTGTTTTAATTAACTGACAATCAAGAAGAGCAATTTTGAAGGCTAATTGTCAATATCAATCTCTAATTACAATCCAAAGGCTTTATTCAAAACTATACGGCGCAATTTACAAAATTAAACCCCATTGTCTAGGTTAATCAAGAAACTGCTTTCCAATGCAGTATTTTTTTAAATCTTAAACATTTCCCAGCAAATCGTTGTTTTCCTATCAAAAAAGTACGCATTGTGTACAGTGATATACAATAAAACACACATATCACGGCGCAAATATGCAAAAAATATTTGAGGCCGAACACAAAATTCCAGAATACCTTTGTATTCCTATTAATTACGATAAATTACGGCGACAATGCTTTTCCTTATATAATTGTATCAACGCTTGTTGTATTTCTACAACAATAACATGGCTAGTTCATGTATGAACCTAGCCTATAGGCTAATTTTTCAATAGCAATCACTACAATGGAAAGTCTTCATTCGAAGCTATGGTACGATCTCCAAAAAGCCAATTATTTTTGTGAGAAAATAAGCTTTTTTCCACCGTAGTCTTTTTGAAACTCTTACACATTTCCCAGCGAATTTTTCTTTTCGTATCAAAAAAGTGTACATTGTCTCAAGTAAAGTGAAATGCGACGCAAAAATCATAGCGCAAATATGAAAAAAAATAATGGGAACAGAAAAGAAAATTCCAGAAACAACCTGTCAAGTAAATATAGACTGTGTTAATAATTAGGATAAACTACCGAAACAATAAACTTTTCGTGATATAACTATGTCCAGACTTGTTTTAATTAACTGACAATCAAGAAGAGCAACTTTGAAGGCTAATTGTCAATATCATTCTCTAATTACAATCCAAAGGCTTTAATCAAAACTACGGCGCAATTTACAAAATTAAACCCCATTGTCTAGGTTAATCACGAAGCTGCTTTCCAATGCAGTATTTTTTTTAATTTTAAACATTTCCCAGCAAATCTTTCTTTTCCTATTAAAAAAGTACGCATTGTGTACAGTGATATACAATAAAACACACATATCACGGCGCAAATATGCAAAAAAGTATTTGAGGCCGAACACAAAATTCCAGAATACCTTTGTATTCCTATTAATTACGATAAATTACCACGACAATGCTTTTCCTTATATAACTGTATCAACGCTTGTTGTAATTCTACAACATAACATGGCTAGTTCATATATGAACCTAGCCTATAGGCTAATTTTTCAATAGCAATCACTACAATCGAAAGTCTTCATTCGAAGCTTTGGTTCAATCTCCAAAAAGCCAATTATTTATGTGAGAAAATAAGCTTTTTTCCACCATAGTCTTTTTGAAACTCTTACACATTTCCCAGCGAATTTTTCTTTTCGTATCAAAAAAATGTACATTGTCTCCAGTAAAGTGAAATGCAACGCAAAAATCATAGCGCAAATAAGAAAAAAAATAATGGGAACAGAAAAGAAAATTCTAGAAGCAACCTGTCAAGTAAATATAGACTGTGTTAATAATTAGGATAAACTACCGAAACAATATACTTTTCGTGATATAACTATGTCCAGACTTGTTTTAATTAACTGACAATCAAGAAGAGCAATTTTAAAGGCTAATTGTCAATATCATTCTCTAATTACAATCCAAAGGCTTTAATCAAAACTACGGCGCAATTTACAAAACTCCATTACCTAGGTTAATCAAGAAGCTGCTTTCCAACGCAGTATTTTTTAAAATCTTAAACATTTCCCAGCAAATCTTCCTTTTCCTATCAAAAAGTACGCATTGTGTACAGTGATATACAATAAAACACACATATCACGGCGCAAATATGCAAAAAAGTATTTTAGGCCGAACACAAAATTCCAAAATACCCTTGTCAATCTCCAAAAAGCTACTTATTTATGTGAAAAAATATGCTGTTTTCCACCGTAATTTTCCAAGATGAGTCATTTTGAAGGCTAATTGTCAATATCATTCGCTAGTTATAATCGAAAGGCTTTAATCAAAAATACGGCGCAATCTACAAAACGCCATTACCTAGGTTAATCAAGAAGCTGCTTTCCAATGCAGTATTTTTTAAAATCTTAAACATTTCCCAACAAATCTTTCTTTTCCTATCAAAAAAGTACGCATTGTGTACAGTGATATACAATAAAACACACATATCACGGCGCAAATATGCAAAAAAGTATTTGAGGCCGAACACAAAATTCCAGAATACCTTTGTATTCCTATTAATTACGATAAATTACCACGACAATGCTTTTCCTTATATAATTGTATCCACGCTTGTTGTAATTCTACAACAATAACATGGCTAGTTCATATATGAACCTTGCCTATAGGCTAATTTTTCAATAGCAATCACTACAATGGAATGTCTTCATTCGAAGCTATGGTTCAATCTCCAAAAAGCCAATTATTTATGTGAGAAAATAAGCTTTTTTTCACCGTAGTCTTTTTGAAACTCTTACACATTTCCCAGCGAATTTTTCTTTTCGTATCAAAAAAGTGTACATTGTCTCCAGTAAAGTGAAATGCAACGAAAAAATCATAGCGCAAATAAGAAAAAAAATAATGGGAACAGAAAAGAAAATTCCAGAAGCAACCTGTCAAGTAAATATAGACTGTCTTAATATTTAGGATAAACTACCGAAACAATATACTTTTCGTGATATAACTATGTCCAGACATGTTTTAATTAACTGACAATCAAGAAGAGCAATTTTGAAGGCTAATTGTCAATATCATACTCTAAATACAATCCAAAGGCTTTAATCAAAACTACGGCGCAATTTACAAAACTCCATTATCTAGGTTAATCAAGAAGCTGCTTTCCAATTCAGTATTTTTTAAAATCTTAAACATTTCCCAGCAAATCTTTCTTTTCCTATCAAAAAATTACGCATTGTGTACAGTGATATACAATAAACAACACATATCACGGCGCAAATATGCAAAAAAGTATTTGAGGCCGAACACAAAATTCCAAAATACCTTTGTATTCCTATTAATTACGATAAATTACCACGACAATGCTTTTTCTTATATAATTGTATCCACGCTTGTTGTAATTCTACAACATAACATGGCTAGTTCATATATGAACCTAGCCTATAGGCTAATTTTTCAATAGCAATCACTACAATCGAAAGTCTTCATTCGAAGCTATGGTTCAATCTCCAAAAAGCCAATTATTTATGTGAGAAAATAAGCTTTTTTCCACCGTAGTCTTTTTGAAACTCTTACACATTTCCCAGCGAATTTTTCTTTTCGTATCAAAAAAATGTACATTGTCTCCAGTAAAGTGAAATGCAACGCAAAAATCATAGCGCAAATAAGAAAAAAAATAATGGGAACAGAAAAGAAAATTCCATAAGCAACCTGTCAAGTAAATATAGACTGTGTTAATAATTAGGATAAACTACCGAAACAATATACTTTTCGTGATATAACTAAGTCCAGACTTGTTTTAATTAACTGACAATCAAGAAGAGCAATTTTGAAGGCTAATTGTCAATATCATTCTCTAATTACAATCCAAAGGCTTTAATCAAAACTACTGCGCAATTTACAAAACTCCATTATCTAGGTTAATCAAGAAGCTGCTTTCCAATGAAGTATTTTTTAAAATCTTAAACATTTCCCAGCAAATCTTTCTTTTCCTATCAAAAAATTACGCATTGTGTACAGTGATATACAATAAACAACACATATCACGGCGCAAATATGCAAAAAAGTATTTGAGGCCGAACACAAAATTCCAAAATACCTTTGTATTCCTATTAATTACGATAAATTACCACGACAATGCTTTTTCTTATATAATTGTATCCACGCTTGTTGTAATTCTACAACATAACATGGCTAGTTCATATATGAACCTAGCCTATAGGCTAATTTTTCAATAGCAATCACTACAATCGAAAGTCTTCATTCGAAGCTATGGTTCAATCTCCAAAAAGCCAATTATTTATGTGAGAAAATAAGCTTTTTTCCACCGTAGTCTTTTTGAAACTCTTACACATTTCCCAGCGAATTTTTCTTTTCGTATCAAAAAAATGTACATTGTCTCCAGTAAAGTGAAATGCAACGCAAAAATCATAGCGCAAATAAGAAAAAAAAAAATGGGAACAGAAAAGAAAATTCCATAAGCAACCTGTCAAGTAAATATAGACTGTGTTAATAATTAGGATAAACTACCGAAACAATATACTTTTCGTGATATAACTAAGTCCAGACTTGTTTTAATTAACTGACAATCAAGAAGAGCAATTTTGAAGGCTAATTGTCAATATCATTCTCTAATTACAATCCAAAGGCTTTAATCAAAACTACTGCGCAATTTACAAAACTCCATTACCTAGGTTAATCAAGAAGCTGCTTTCCAATGCAGTATTTTTTAAAATCTTAAACATTTCCCAGCAAATCTTCCTTTTCCTATCAAAAAAGTACGCATTGTGTACAGTGATATACAATAAAACACACATATCACGGCGCAAATATGCAAAAAAGTATTTTAGGCCGAACACAAAATTCCAAAATACCCTTGTCAATCTCCAAAAAGCTACTTATTTATGTGAAAAAATATGCGGTTTTCCACCGTAATTTTCCAAGATGAGTAATTTTGAAGGCTAATTGTCAATATCATTCCCTAGTTATAATCGAAAGCCTTTAATCAAAAATACGGCGCAATCTACAAAACGCCATTACCTAGGTTAATCAAGAAGCTGCTTTCCAATGCAGTATTTTTTAAAATCTTAGGAATTTCCCGGCAAATCTTTCTTTTCCTATCTAAAAAGTACGCATTGTGTACAGTGATATACAATAAAACACACATATCACGGCGCAAATATGCAAAAAAGTATTTGAGGCCGAACACAAAATTCCAGAATACCTTTGTATTCCTATTAATTACGATAATTTACCACGACAATGCTTTTCCTTATATAAATGTATCAACGCTTGTTGTAATTCTACAACAATAACATGGCTAGTTCATATATGAACCTAGCCTATAGGCTTTTTCAATAGCAATCACTACAATGGAAAGTCTTCATTCGAAGCTATGGTTCAATCTCCAAAAAGCCAATTATTTATTTGAGAAAATAAGCTTTTTTCCATCGTAGTCTTTTTGAAACTCTTACACATTTCCCAGCGAATTTTTCTTTTCGTATCAAAAAAGTGTACATTGTCTCCAGTAAAGTGAAATGCAACGCAAAAATCATAGCGCAAATAAGAAAAAAAAATAATGGGAACAGAAAAGAAAATTCCAGAAACAACCTGTCAAGTAAATATAGACTGTGTTAATAATTAGGATAAACTACCGAAACATTATACTTTTCGTGATACAACTATGTCCAGACTTGTTTTAATTAACTGACAATCAAGAAGAGCAATTTTGAAGGCTAATTGTCAATATCATTCTCTAATTACAATCCAAAGGCTTTAATCAAAACTACGGCGCAATTTACAAAACTCCATTACCTAGGTTAATCAAGAAGCTGCTTTCCAATGCAGTATTTTTTAAAATCTTAAACATTTCCCAGCAAATCTTCCTTTTCTTATCAAAAAAGTACGCATTGTGTACAGTGATGTACAATAAAACACACATATCACAGCGCAAATATGCAAAAAAGTATTTTAGGCCGAACACAAAATTCCAAAATACCCTTGTCAATCTCCAAAAAGCTACTTATTTATGTGAAAAAATATGCGGTTTTCCACCGTAATTTTCCAAGATGAGTAATTTTGAAGGCTAATTGTCAATATCATTCCCTAGTTATAATCGAAAGGCTTTAATCAAAAATACGGCGCAATCTACAAAACGCCATTACCTAGGTTAATCAAGAAGCTGCTTTCCAATGCAGTATTTTTTAAAATCTTAGGAATTTTCCAGCAAATCTTTCTTTTCCTATCAAAAAAGTACGCATTGTGTACAGTGATATACAATAAAACACACATATCACGGCGCAAATATGCAAAAAAGTATTTGAGGCCGAACACAAAATTCCAGAATACCTTTGTATTCCTATTAATTACGATAAATTACCACGACAATGCTTTTCCTTATATAAATGTATCAACGCTTGTAGTAATTCTACAACAATAACATGGCTAGTTCATATATGAACCTAGCCTATAGGCTAATTTTTTAATAGCAATCACTACAATGGAAAGTCTTCATTCGAAGCTATGGTTCAATCTCCAAAAAGCCAATTATTTATGTGAGAAAATAAGCTTTTTTCCATCGTAGTCTTTTTGAAACTCTTAAACATTTCCCAGCGAATTTTTCTTTTCGTATCAAAAAAGTGTACATTGTCTCCAGTAAAGTGAAATGCAACGCAAAAATCATAGCGCAAATAAGAAAAAAATTAATGGGAACAGAAAAGAAAATTCCAGAAACAACCTGTCAAGTAAATATAGACTGTGTTAATAATTAGGATAAACTACCGAAACATTATACTTTTCGTGGTATAACTATATCCAGACTTGTTTTAATTAACTGACAATCAAGAAGAGCAATTTTGAAGGCTAATTGTCAATATCATTCTCTAATTACAATCCAAAGGCTTTAATCAAAACTACGGCGCAATTTACAAAATTAAACCCCATTGTCTAGGTTAATCAAGAAGCTGCTTTCCAATGCAGTATTTTTTTAAATCTTAAACATTTCCCAGCAAATCTTTCTTTTCCTATCAAAAAAGTACGCATTGTGTACAGTGATATACAATAAAACACATATCACGGCGCAAATATGCAAAAAAGTATTTGAGGCCGAACACAAAATTCCAGAATACCTTTGTATTCCTATTAATTACGATAAATTACCACGACAATGCTTTTCCTTATATAATTGTATCAACGCTTGTTGTAATTCTACAACAATAACATTGCTAATTCATATATGAACCTAGCCTATAGGCTAATTTTTCAATAGCAATCACTACAATCGAAAGTCTTCGTTCGAAGCTATGGTTCAATCTCCAAAAAGCCAATTATTTATGTGAGAAAATAAGCTTTTTTCCACCGTAGTCTTTTTGAAACTCTTACACATTTCCCAGCGAATTTTTCTTTTCGTATCAAAAAAGTGTACATTGTCTCCAGTAAAGTGAAATGCAACGCAAAAATCATAGCGCAAATAAGAAAAAAAATAATGGGAACAGAAAAGAAAATTCCAGAAGCAACCTGTCAAGTAACTATAGACTGTGTTAATATTTAGGATAAACTACCGAAACAATATACTTTTCGTGATATAACTATGTCCAGACTTTTTTTAATTAACTGACAATCAAGAAGAGCAATTTTGAAGGCTAATTGTCAATATCATTCTCTAATTACAATCCAAAGGCTTTAATCAAAACTACGTCGCAATTTACAAAACTCCATTACCTAGGTTAATCAAGAAGCTGCTTTCCAACGCAGTATTTTTTAAAATCTTAAACATTTCCCAGCAAATCTTCCTTTTCCTATCAAAAAAGTACGCATTGTGTACAGTGATATACAATAAAACACACATATCACGGCGCAAATATGCAAAAAAGTATTTTAGGCCGAACACAAAATTCCAAAATACCCTTGTCAATCTCCAAAAAGCTACTTATTTATGTTAAAAAATATGCTGTTTTCCACCGTAATTTTCCAAGATGAGTAATTTTGAAGGCTAATTGTCAATATCATTCCCTAGTTATAATCGAAAGGCTTTATTCAAAAATACGGCGCAATCTACAAAACGCTATTACCTAGGTTAATCAAGAAGCTGCTTTCCAATGCAGTATTTTTTAAAATCTTAAACATTTACCAGCAAATCTTCCTTTTTCTATCAAAAAAGTACGCATTGTCTACAGTGATATGCAATAAAACGCACATATCACGGCGCAAATATGCAAAAAATTATTTTAGGCCGAACACAAAATTCCAAAATACCCTTGTCAATCTCCAAAAAGCTACTTATTTATGTGAAAAAATATTCTGTTTTCCACCGTAATTTTCCAAGATGAGTAATTTTGAAGGCTAATTGTCAATATCATTCCCTAGTTATAATCGAAAGGTTTTAATCAAAAATACAGCGCAATCTACAAAACGCTATTACCTAGGTTAATCAAGAAGCTGCTTTCAAATGCAGTATTTTTTAAAATCTTAAACATTTCCCAGTAAATCTTTCTTTTCCTATCAAAAAAGTACGCATTGTGTACAGTGATAACAATAAAACACACATATCACGGCGCAAATATGCAAAAAAGTATTTGAGGCCGAACACAAAATTCCAGAATACCTTTGTATTCCTATTAATTACGATAAATTACCACGACAATGCTTTTCCTTATATAATTGAATCCACGCTTGTTGTAATTCTACAACAATAACATGGCTAGTTCATATATGAACCTAGCCTATAGGCTAATTTTTTAATAGCAATCACTGCAATGGAAAGTCTTCATTCGAAGCTATAGTACGATCTCCAAAAAGCCAATTATTTATGTGAGAAAATAAGCTTTTTTCCATCGTAGTCTTTTTGAAACTCTTACACATTTCCCAGCGAATTTTTCTTTTCGTATCAAAAAAATGTACATTGTCTCCAGTAAAGTGAAATGCAACGCAAAAATCATAGCGCAAATAAGAAAAAAAATAATGGGAACAGAAAAGAAAATTCCAGAAGCAACCTGTCAAGTAAATATAGACTGTGTTAATAATTAGGATAAACTACCGAAACAATATACTTTTCGTGATATAACTAAGTCCAGACTTGTTTTAATTAACTGACAATCAAGAAGAGCAATTTTGAAGGCTAATTGTCAATATCATTCTCTAATTACAATCCAAAGGCTTTAATCAAAACTACGGCGCAATTTACAAAACTCCATTACCTAGGTTAATCAAGAAGCTGCTTTCCAATGCAGTATTTTTTAAAATCTTAAACATTTCCCAGCAAATCTTCCTTTTCCTATCAAAAAAGTACGCATTGTGTACAGTGATATACAATAAAACACACATATCACGGCGCAAATATGCAAAAAAGTATTTTAGGCCGAACACAAAATTCCAAAATACCCTTGTCAATCTCCAAAAAGCTACTTATTTATGTCAAAAATTATGCTGTTTTCCACCGTAATTTTCCAAGATGAGTAATTTTGAAGGCTAATTGTCAATATCATTCCCTAGTTATAATCGAAAGGCTTTAATCAAAAATACGGCGCAATCTACAAAACGCCATTACCTAGGTTAATCAAGAAGCTGCTTTCCAATGCAGTATTTTTTAAAATCTTAAACATTTCCCAACAAATCTTTCTTTTCCTATCAAAAAAGTACGCATTGTGTACAGTGATATACAATAAAACACACATATCACGGCGCAAATATGCAAAAAATTATTTGAGATCGAACACTAAATTCCACAATACCCTTGTCAATCTCCAAAAAGCTAATTTTTTATGTGAAAAAATATGCTGTTTTCTACCGTATTTTTCCAAGATGAGTAATTTTGAAGGCTAACTGTCAATATCATTCCCTAGTTATAATCGAAAGGCTTTAATAAAAAATACAGTGCAATCTACAAAACGCCATTATCTAGGTTAATCAAGTAGCTGCTTTCCAATGCAGTATTTTTTAAAATCTTAAACATTTACCAGCAAATCTTTCTTTTCCTATCAAAAAAGTACGCATTGTGTACAGTGATATACAATAAAACACACATATCACGGCGCAAATATGCAAAAAAGTATTTGAGGCCGAACACAAAATTCCAGAATACCTTTGTATTCCTATTAATTACGATAAATTACCACGACAATGCTTTTCCTTATATAATTGTATCCACGCTTGTTGTAATTCTACAACAATAACATGGCTAGTTCATATATGAACCTAGCCTATAGGCTAATTTTTCAATAGCAATCACTACAATGGAAAGTCTTCATTCGAAGCTATGGTTCAATCTCTAAAAAGCCAATTATTTATGTGAGAAAATAAGCTTTTTTCCACGGTAGTCTTTTTGAAACTCTTAAACATTTCTCAGCGAATTTTTCTTTTCGTATCAAAAAAGTGTACATTGTCTCCAGTAAAGTGAAATGCAACGCAAAAATCATAGCGCAAATAAGAAAAAAAAATAATGGGAACAGAAAAGAAAATTCCAGAAACAACCTGTCAAGTAAATATAGACTGTGTTAATAATTAGGATAAACTACCGAGACAATATACTTTTCGTGATATAGCTATGTCCAGACTTGTTTTAAATAACTGACAATCAAGAACAGCAATTTTGAAGGCTAATTGTCAATATCATTCTCTAATTACAATCCAAAGCTTTTAATCAAAACTACGGCGCAATTTACAAAACTCCATTATCTAGGTTAATCAAGAAGCTGCTTTCCAATGCAGTATTTTTTCAAATCTTAAACATTTCCTAGCAAATCTTTCTTTTTATATCAAAAAAGTACGCATTAGGTACAGTGATATACAATAAAACACACATATCACGGCGCAAATATGCAAAAAAGTATTTTAGGCCGAACACAAAATTCCAAAATACCCTTGTCAATCTCCAAAAAGCTACTTATTTATGTGAAAAAATATGCGGTTTTCCACCGTAATTTTCCAAGATGAGTAATTTTGAAGGCTAATTGTCAATATCATTCCCTAGTTATAATCGAAAGGCTTTAATAAAAAATACGGCGCAATCTACAAAACGCCATTACCTAGGTTAATCAAGAAGCTGCTTTCCAATGCAGTATTTTTTAAAATCTTAAACATTTCCCAACAAATCTTTCTTTTCCTATCAAAAAAGTACGCATTGTGTACAGTGATATACAATAAAACACACATATCACGGCGCAAATATGCAAAAAAGTATTTGAGGCCGAACACAAAATTCCAGAATACCTTTGTATTCCTATTAATTACGATAAATTACAGCGACAATGCTTTTCCTTATATAATTGTATCCACGCTTGTTGTATTTCTACAACAATAACATGGCTAGTTCATATATGAGCCTAGCCTATAGGCTAATTTTTTAATAGCAATCACTACAATGGAAAGTCTTCATTCGAAGCTATGGTACGATCTCCAAAAAGCCAATTATTTATGTGAGAAAATAAGCTTTTTTCCACCGTAGTCTTTTTGAAACTCTTATATATTTCCCAGCGAATTTTTCTTTTCGTATCAAAAAGTGTACATTGTCTCCAGTAAAGTGAAATGCAACGCAAAAATCATAGCGCAAATAAGAAAAAAAATAATGGGAACAGAAAAGAAAATTCCAGAAACAACCTCTCAAGTAAATATAGACTGTGTTATTATTAGGATAAACTACCGAAACAATATACTTTTCGTGATATAACTATGTCCAGACTTGTTTAATTAACTGACAATCAAGAAGAGCAATTTTGAAGGCTAATTGTCAATATCATTCTCTAATTACAATCCAAAGGCTTATTCAAAACTATACGGCGCAATTTACAAAATTAAACCCATTGTCTAGGTTAATCAAGAAACTGCTTTCAATGCAGTATTTTTTTAAATCTTAAACATTTCCCAGCAAATCGTTGTTTTCCTATCAAAAAAGTACGCATTGTGTACAGTGATATACAATAAAACACACATATCACGGCGCAAATATGCAAAAAATATTTGAGGCCGAACACAAAATTCCAGAATACCTTTGTATTCCTATTAATTACGATAAATTACGGCGACAATGCTTTTCCTTATATAATTGTATCAACGCTTGTTGTATTTCTACAACAATAACATGGCTAGTTCATGTATGAACCTAGCCTATAGGCTAATTTTTCAATAGCAATCACTACAATGGAAAGTCTTCATTCGAAGCTATGGTACGATCTCCAAAAAGCCAATTATTTTGTGAGAAAATAAGCTTTTTTCCACCGTAGTCTTTTTGAAACTCTTACACATTTCCCAGCGAATTTTTCTTTTCGTATCAAAAAAGTGTACATTGTCTCAAGTAAAGTGAAATGCGACGCAAAAATCATAGCGCAAATATGAAAAAAATAATGGGAACAGAAAAGAAAATTCCAGAAACAACCTGTCAAGTAAATATAGACTGTGTTAATAATTAGGATAAACTACCGAAACAATAAACTTTGTGATAGTCTATATATCTTGTTAACTTTAAATGACAATCAAGAAGAGCAATTTTGAAGGCTAATTGTCAATATCATTCTCTAATTACAATCCAAAGGCTTTAATCAAAACTACGGCGCAATTTACAAAATTAAACCCATTGTCTAGGTTAATCAAGAAGCTGCTTTCCAATGCAGTATTTTTTTTAATTTTAACATTTCAGCAAATTTTCCTTTCCTAAAAAATACGCATTGTGTACAGTGATATACAATAAAACACACATATCACGGCGCAAATATGCAAAAAAGTATTTGAGGCCGAACACAAAATTCCAGAATACCTTTGTATTCCTATTAATTACGAAATTATACGACAATGCTTTTCCTTATATACTGTATCAACGCTTGTTGTAATCTACAACAAAACATAACATGTAGTATATGAACCTAGCCTATAGGCTAATTTTTCAATAGCAAATCACTACAATCGAAAGTCTTCATTCGAAGCTTTGGTTCAATCTCCAAAAAGCCAATTATTTATGTGAGAAAATAAGCTTTTTTCCACCGTAGTCTTTTTGAAACTCTTACACATTTCCCAGCGAATTTTTCTTTTCGTATCAAAAAATGTACATTGTCTCCAGTAAAGTGAAATGCAACGCAAAAATCATAGCGCAAATAAGAAAAAAAATAATGGGAACAGAAAAGAAATTCCAGAAGCAACCTGTCAAGTAAATATAGACTGTGTTAATAATTAGGATAAACTACCGAAACAATATACTTTTCGTGATATAACTATGTCCAGACTTGTTTTAATTAACTGACAATCAAGAAGAGCAATTTTGAAGGCTAATTGTCAATATCATTCTCTAATTACAATCCAAAGGCTTTAATCAAAACTACGGCGCAATTTACAAAACTCCATTACCTAGGTTAATCAAGAAGCTGCTTTCCAACGCAGTATTTTTTAAAATCTTAAACATTTCCCAGCAAATCTTCCTTTTACTATCAAAAAAGTACGCATTGTGTACAGTGATATACAATAAAACACACATATCACGGCGCAAATATGCAAAAAAGTATTTTAGGCCGAACACAAAATTCCAAAATACCCTTGTCAATCTCCAAAAAGCTACTTATTTATGTGAAAAAATATGCTGTTTTCCACCGTAATTTTCCAAGATGAGTAATTTTGAAGGCTAATTGTCAATATCATTCCCTAGTTATAATCGAAAGGCTTTAATCAAAATACGGCGCAATCTACAAAACGCCATTACCTAGGTTAATCAAGAAGCTGCTTTCCAATGCAGTATTTTTTAAAATCTTAAACATTTCCCAACAAATCTTTCTTTTCCTAGCAAAAAAGTACGCATTGTGTACAGTGATATACAATAAAACACACATATCACGGCGCAAATATGCAAAAAAGTATTTGAGGCCGAACACAAAATTCCAGAATACCTTTGTATTCCTATTAATTACGATAAATTACCACGACAATGCTTTTCCTTATATAATTGTATCCACGCTTGTTGTAATTCTACAACAATAACATGGCTAGTTCATATATGAACCTTGCCTATAGGCTAATTTTTCAATAGCAATCACTACAATGGAATGTCTTCATTCGAAGCTATGGTTCAATCTCCAAAAAGCCAATTATTTATGTGAGAAAATAAGCTTTTTTCCACCGTAGTCTTTTTGAAACTCTTACACATTTCCCAGCGAATTTTTCTTTTCGTATCAAAAAAGTGTACATTGTCTCCAGTAAAGTGAAATGCAACGAAAAATCATAGCGCAAATAAGAAAAAAAATAATGGGAACAGAAA
Source organism: Dendronephthya gigantea (assembly GCF_004324835.1). NCBI lineage: Eukaryota > Metazoa > Cnidaria > Anthozoa > Malacalcyonacea > Nephtheidae > Dendronephthya > Dendronephthya gigantea. The sequence goes on along the minus strand of NW_021163250.1, from coordinate 48,112 downwards.
AGAAAATTCCAGAAGCAACCTGTCAAGTAAATATAGACTGTCTTAATATTTAGGATAAACTACCGAAACAATATACTTTTCGTGATATAACTATGTCCAGACTTGTTTTAATTAACTGACAATCAAGATGAGCAATTTTGAAGGCTAATTGTCAATATCATACTCTAAATACAATCCAAAGGCTTTAATCAAAACTACGGCGCAATTTACAAAACTCCATTATCTAGGTTAATCAAGAAGCTGCTTTCCAATGAAGTATTTTTTAAAATCTTAAACATTTCCCAGCAAATCTTTCTTTTCCTATCAAAAAATTACGCATTGTGTACAGTGATATACAATAAACAACACATATCACGGCGCAAATATGCAAAAAAGTATTTGAGGCCGAACACAAAATTCCAAAATACCTTTGTATTCCTATTAATTACGATAAATTACCACGACAATGCTTTTCCTTATATAATTGTATCCACGCTTGTTGTAATTCTACAACATAACATGGCTAGTTCATATATGAACCTAGCCTATAGGCTAATTTTTCAATAGCAATCACTACAATCGAAAGTCTTCATTCGAAGCTATGGTTCAATCTCCAAAAAGCCAATTATTTATGTGAGAAAATAAGCTTTTTTCCACCGTAGTCTTTTTGAAACTCTTACACATTTCCCAGCGAATTTTTCTTTTCGTATCAAAAAAATGTACATTGTCTCCAGTAAAGTGAAATGCAACGCAAAAATCATAGCGCAAATAAGAAAAAAAATAATGGGAACAGAAAAGAAAATTCCAGAAGCAACCTGTCAAGTAAATATAGACTGTGTTAATAATTAGGATAAACTACCGAAACAATATACTTTTCGTGATATAACTAAGTCCAGACTTGTTTTAATTAACTGACAATCAAGAAGAGCAATTTTGAAGGCTAATTGTCAATATCATTCTCTAATTACAATCCAAAGGCTTTAATATAAACTACTGCGCAATTTACAAAACTCCATTACCTAGGTTAATCAAGAAGCTGCTTTCCAATGCAGTATTTTTTAAAATCTTAAACATTTCCCAGCAAATCTTCCTTTTCCTATCAAAAAAGTACGCATTGTGTACAGTGATATACAATAAAACACACATATCACGGCGCAAATATGCAAAAAAGTATTTTAGGCCGAACACAAAATTCCAAAATACCCTTGTCAATCTCCAAAAAGCTACTTATTTATGTGAAAAAATATGCGGTTTTCCACCGTAATTTTCCAAGATGAGTAATTTTGAAGGCTAATTGTCAATATCATTCCCTAGTTATAATCGAAAGCCTTTAATCAAAAATACGGCGCAATCTACAAAACGCCATTACCTAGGTTAATCAAGAAGCTGCTTTCCAATGCAGTATTTTTTTAAATCTTAGGAATTTCCCAGCAAATCTTTCTTTTCCTATCAAAAAAGTACGCATTGTGTACAGTGATATACAATAAAACACACATATCACGGCACAAATATGCAAAAAAGTATTTGAGGCCGAACACAAAATTCCAGAATACCTTTGTATTCCTATTAATTACGATAATTTACCACGACAATGCTTTTCCTTATATAAATGTATCAACGCTTGTTGTAATTCTACAACAATAACATGGCTAGTTCATATATGAACCTAGCCTATAGGCTAATTTTTCAATAGCAATCACTACAATGGAAAGTCTTCATTCGAAGCTATGGTTCAATCTCCAAAAAGCCAATTATTTATGTGAGAAAATAAGCTTTTTTCCATCGTAGTCTTTTTGAAACTCTTACACATTTCCCAGCGAATTTTTCTTTTCGTATCAAAAAAGTGTACATTGTCTCCAGTAAAGTGAAATGCAACGCAAAAATCATAGCGCAAATAAGAAAAAAAAATAATGGGAACAGAAAAGAAAATTCCAGAAACAACCTGTCAAGTAAATATAGACTGTGTTAATAATTAGGATAAACTACCGAAACATTATACTTTTCGTGATACAACTATGTCCAGACTTGTTTTAATTAACTGACAATAAAGAAGAGCAATTTTGAAGGCTAATTGTCAATATCATTCTCTAATTACAATCCAAAGGCTTTAATCAAAACTACGGCGCAATTTACAAAACTCCATTATCTAGGTTAATCAAGAAGCTGCTTTCCAATGCAGTATTTTTTAAAATCATAAACATTTCCCAGCAAATCTTCCTTTTCTTATCAAAAAAGTACGCATTGTGTACAGTGATATACAATAAAACACACATATCACGGCGCAAATATGCAAAAAAGTATTTTAGGCCGAACACAAAATTGCAAAATACCCTTGTCAATCTCCAAAAAGCTACTTATTTATGTGAAAAAATATGCTGTTTTCCACCGTAATTTTCCAAGATGAGTAATTTTGAAGGCTAATTTTCAATATCATTCTCTAATTACAATCCAAAGGCTTTAATCAAAACTACGGCGCAATTTACAAAACTCCATTATCTAGGTTAATAAAGAAGCTGCTTTCCAATGCAGTATTTTATAAAATCATAAACATTTCCCAGCAAATCTTCCTTTTCCTATCAAAAAAGTACGCATTGTGTACAGTGATATACAATAAAACACACATATCACGGCGCAAATTTGCAAAAAAGTATTTTAGGCCGAACACAAAATTGCAAAATACCCTTGCCAATCTCTAAAAAGCTAATTTTTTATGTGAAAAAATATTCTGTTTTCCACCGTAATTTTCCATGATGAGTAATTTTGAAGCCTAATTGTCAATATCATTCCCTAATTATAATCGAAAGGCTTTAATCAAAAATACGGCGCAATCTACAAAACGCCATTACCTAGGTTAATCAAGAAGCTGCTTTCCAATGTAGTATTTTTTAAAATATTAAACATTTCCCAGCAAATCTTTCTTTTCCTATCAAAAAAGTACGAATTGTGTATAGTGATATACAATAAAACACACATATCACAGCGCAAATATGCAAAAAAGTATTAGAGGCCGAACACAAAATTCCAGAATAACTTTGTATTCCTATTAATTACGATAAATTACCACGACAATGCTTTTCCTTATATAATTGTATCAACGCTTGTTGTAATTCTACAACAATAACATGGCTAGTTCATATATGAACCTAGCCTATAGGCTAATTTTTCAATAGCAATCACTACAATGGAAAGTCTTCATTCGAAGCTATGGTTCAATCTCCAAAAAGCCAATTATTTATGTGAGAAAATAAGCTTTTTTCCACCGTAGTCTTTTTGAAACTCTGAAACATTTCTCAGCGAATTTTTCTTTTCGTATCAAAAAAGTGTACATTGTCTCCAGTAAAGTGAAATGCAACGCAAAAATCATAGCGCAAATAAGAAAAAAAAATAATGGGAACAGAAAAGAAAATTCCAGAAACAACCTGTCAAGTAAATATAGACTGTGTTAATAATTAGGATAAACTACCGAGACAATATACTTTTCGTGATATAGCTATGTCCAGACTTGTTTTAAATAACTGACAATCAAGAACAGCAATTTTGAAGGCTAATTGTCAATATCATTCTCTAATTACAATCCAAAGCTTTTAATCAAAACTACGGCGCAATTTACAAAACTCCATTATCTAGGTTAATCAAGAAGCTGCTTTCCAATGCATTTTTTTTTCAAATCTTAAACATTTCCTAGCAAATCTTTCTTTTTATATCAAAAAAGTACGCATTAGGTACAGTGATATACAATAAAACACACATATCACGGCGCAAATATGCAAAAAAGTAATTTAGGCCGAACACAAAATTCCAAAATACCCTTGTCAATCTCCAAAAAGCTACTTATTTATTTGAAAAAATATGCTGTTTTCCACCGTAATTTTCCAAGATGAGTAAATTTGGAGGCTAATTGTCAATATCATTCCCTAGTTATAATCAAAAGGCTTTAATAAAAAATACGGCGCAATCTACAAAACGCCATTATCTGGGTTGATCAAGAAGCTGCTTTCCAATGCAGTATTTTTTAAAATCTTAAACATTTCCAAGCAAATCTTCCTTTTCCTATCAAAAAAGTACGCATTGTGTACAGTGATATACATTAAAACACACATATCACGGCGCAAATATGCAAAAAAGTATTTGAGGCCGAACACAAAATTCCAGAGTACCTTTGTCAGGTAAAAATAATCTGTGTTAATTACGATAAATTACCACGACACTGCTTTTCCTTATATAATTGTATCAACGCTTGTTGTAATTCTACAACAATAACATGGCTAGTTCATATATGAACCTAGCCTATAGGCTAATTTTTCAATATTAATCACTACAATCGAAAGTCTTCATTCGAAGCTATGGTTCAATCTCCAAAAAGCCAATTATTTATTTGAGAAAATAAGCTGTTTTCCACCGTAGTCTTTTTGAAACTCTTAAACATTTCCCAGCGAATTTTTCTTTTCGTATCAAAAATGTGCACATTGTCACCAGTAAAGTGAAATGCAACGCAAAAATCACAGCGCAAATAGGAAAAAAAATAATGGGAACCGAAAAGAAAATGCCAGAAACAACCTGTCAAGTAAATATAAATCTTTTTAATAATTAAGATAAACTAACGAAACAATATACTTTTCGTGATATAACTATGTCCGGACTTGTTTTAATTAACTGAGAATAAAGAAAAGCAATTTTGAAGGCTAATTGTCAATATCATTCCCTAATTACAATCCAAAGGCTTTAATCAAAACTACGGCGCAATTTACAAAATTAGACCCCATTGTCTAGGTTAATCAAGAAGCTGCTTTCTAATGCAGTATTTTTTTAAATCTTAAACATTTCCCAGCAAATCTTTCTTTTCCTATCAAAAAAGTGCGCATTGTGTACAGTGATATACAATAAAACACACATATCACGGCGCAAATATGCAAAAAAGTATTTGAGTCCGAACACAAAATTCCAGAATACCTTTGTATTCCTATTAAATACGATAAATTACCACGACAATGCTTTTCCTTATATAATTGTATCCACGCTTGTTGTAATTCTACAACAATAACATGGCTAGTTCATATATGAACCTAGCCTATAGGCTAATTTTTCAATAGCAATCACTACAATCGAAAGTCTTCATTCGAAGCTATGGTTCAATCTCCAAAAAGCCAATTATTTATGTGAGAAAATAAGCTTTTTTCCACCGTAGTCTTTTTGAAACTCTTACATATTTCCCAGCGAATTTTTCTTTTCGTATCAAAAAAATGTACATTGTCTCCAGTAAAGTGAAATGCAACGCAAAAATCATAGCGCAAATAAGAAAAAAAATAATGGGAACAGAAAAGAAAATTCCAGAAACAACCTCTCAAGTAAATATAGACTGTGTTATTATTAGGATAAACTACCGAAACAATGTACTTTTCGTGATATAACTATGCCCAGACTTGTTTTAATTAACTGACAATCAAGAAGAGCAATTTTGAAGGCTAATTGTCAATATCATTCTCTAATTACAATCCAAAGGCTTTAATCAAAACTATACGGCGCAATTTACAAAATTAAACCCCATTGTCTAGGTTAATCAAGAAACTGCTTTCCAATGCAGTATTTTTTTAAATCTTAAACATTTCCCAGCAAATCGTTGTTTTCCTATCAAAAAAGTACGCATTGTGTACAGTGATATACAATAAAACACACATATCACGGCGCAAATATGCAAAAAATATTTGAGGCCGAACACAAAATTCCAGAATACCTTTGTATTCCTATTAATTACGATAAATTACGGCGACAATGCATTTCCTTATATAATTGTATCAACGCTTGTTGTATTTCTACAACAATAACATGGCTAGTTCATGTATGAACCTAGCCTATATGCTAATTTTTCAATAGCAATCACTCCAATGGAAAGTCTTCATTCGAAGCTATGGTACGATCTCCAAAAGCCAATTATTTTTGTGAGAAAATAAGCTTTTTTCCACCGTAGTCTTTTTGAAACTCTTACACATTTCCCAGCGAATTTTTCTTTTCGTATCAAAAAAGTGTACATTGTCTCCAGTAAAGTGAAATGCGACGCAAAAATCATAGCGCAAATAAGAAAAAAATTAATGGGAACAGAAAAGAAAATTCCAGAAACAACCTGTCAAGTAAATATAGACTGTGTTGATAATTAGGATAAATTACCGAAACAATATACTTTTCGTGGTATAACTATATCCAGACTTGTTTTAACTAACTGACAATCAAGAAGAGCAATTTTGAAGGCTAATTGTCAATATCATTCTCTAATTACAATCCAAAGGCTTTAATCAAAACTACGGCGCAATTTACAAAATTAAACCCCATTGTCTAGGTTAATTAAGAAGCTGCTTTCCAATGCAGTATTTTTTTAAATCTTAAACATTTCCCAGCAAATCTTTCTTTTCCTATCAAAAAAGTACGCATTGTGTACAGTGATATACAATAAAACACACATATCACGGCGCAAATATGCAAAAAAGTATTTGAGGCCGAACACAAAATTCCAGAATACCTTTGTATTCCTATTAATTACGATAAATTACCACGACAATGCTTTTCCTTATATAATTGTATCAACGCTTGTTGTAATTCTACAACAATAACATGGCTAATTCATATATGAACCTAGCCTATAGGCTAATTTTTCAATAGCAATCACTACAATCGAAAGTCTTCGTTCGAAGCTATGGTTCAATCTCGAAAAAGCCAATTATTTATCTGAGAAAATAAGCTTTTTTCCACCGTAGTCTTTTTGAAACTCTTACACATTTCCCAGCGAATTTTTCTTTTCGTATCAAAAAAGTGTACATTGTCTCCAGTAAAGTGAAATGCAACGCAAAAATCATAGCGCAAATAAGAAAAAAAATAATGGGAACAGAAAAGAAAATTCCAGAAGCAACCTGTCAAGTAACTATAGACTGTGTTAATATTTAGGATAAACTACCGAAACAATATACTTTTCGTGATATGACTATGTCCAGACTTGTTTTAATTAACTGACAATCAAGAAGAGCAATTTTGAAATCTAATTGTCAATATCAAACTCTAAATACAATCCAAAGGCTTTAATCAAAACTACGGCGCAATTTACAAAACTCCATTATCTAGGTTAATCAAGAAGCTGCTTTCCAATGCAGTATTTTTTAAAATCTTAAACATTTACCAGCAAATCTTCCTTTTCCTAACAAAAAAGTACGCATTGTCTACAGTGATATGCAATAAAACACACATAAAACGGCGCAAATATGCAAAAAATTATTTTAGGCCGAACACAAAATTCCAAAATACCCTTGTCAATCTCCAAAAAGCTACTTATTTATGTGAAAAAATATTCTGTTTTCCACCGTAATTTTCCAAGATGAGTAATTTTGAAGGCTAATTGTCAATATCATTCCCTAGTTATAATCGAAAGGTTTTAATCAAAAATACAGCGCAATCTACAAAACGCTATTACCTAGGTTAATCAAGAAGCTGCTTTCAAATGCAGTATTTTTTAAAATCTTAAACATTTCCCAGTAAATCTTTCTTTTCCTATCAAAAAAGTACGCATTGTGTACAGTGATAACAATAAAACACACATATCACGGCGCAAATATGCAAAAAAGTATTTGAGGCCGAACACAAAATTCCAGAATACCTTTGTATTCCTATTAATTACGATAAATTACCACGACAATGCTTTTCCTTATATAATTGTATCCACGCTTGTTGTAATTCTACAACAATGACATGGCTAGTTCATATATGAACCTTGCCTATAGGCTAATTTTTCAATAGCAATCACTACAATGGAATGTCTTCATTCGAAGCTATGGTTCAATCTCCAAAAAGCCAATTATTTATGTGAGAAAATAAGCTTTTTTCCACCGTAGTCTTTTTGAAACTCTTACACATTTCCCAGCGAATTTTTCTTTTCGTATCAAAAAAGTGTACATTGTCTCCAGTAAAGTGAAATGCAACGAAAATATCATAGCGCAAATAAGAAAAAAAATAATGTGAACAGAAAAGAAAATTCCAGAAACAACCTCTCAAGTAAATATAGACTGTCTTAATATTTAGGATAAACTACCGAAACAATATACTTTTCGTGATATAACTATGTCCAGACTTGTTTTAATTAACTGACAATCAAGAAGAGCAATTTTGAAGGCTAATTGTCAATATCATACTCTAAATACAATCCAAAGGCTTTAATCAAAACTACGGCGCAATTTACAAAACTCCATTATCTAGGTTAATCAAGAAGCTGCTTTCCAATGAAGTATTTTTTAAAATCTTAAACATTTCCCAGCAAATCTTTCTTTTCCTATCAAAAAAGTACGCATTGTGTACAGTGATATACAATAAAACACACATATCACGGCGCAAATATGCAAAAAATATTTGAGGCCGAACACAAAATTCCAGAATACCTTTGTATTCCTATTAATTACGATATATTACAGCGACAATGCTTTTCCTTATATAATTGTATCCACGCTTGTTGTATTTCTACAACAATAACATGGCTAGTTCATATATGAACCTAGCCTATAGGCTAATTTTTTAATAGCAATCACTGCAATGGAAAGTCTTCATTCGAAGCTATAGTTAGATCTCCAAAAAGCCAATTATTTATGTGAGAAAATAAGCTTTTTTCCAACCCTAGTCTTTTTGAAACTCTTACACATTTCCCAGCGAATTTTTCTTTTCGTATCAAAAAAATGTACATTGTCTCCAGTAAAGTGAAATGCAACGCAAAAATCATAGCGCAAATAAGAAAAAAAATAATGGGAACAGAAAAGAAAATTCCAGAAGCAACCTGTCAAGTAAATATAGACTGTGTTAATAATTAGGATAAACTACCGAAACAATATACTTTTCGTGATATAACTAAGTCCAGACTTGTTTTAATTAACTGACAATCAAGAAGAGCAATTTTGAAGGCAAATTGTCAATATCATTCTCTAATTACAATCCAAAGGCTTTAATCAAAACTACGGCGCAATTTACAAAACTCCATTACCTAGGTTAATCAAGAAGCTGCTTTCCAATGCAGTATTTTTTAAAATCTTAAACATTTCCCAACAAATCTTTCTTTTCCTATCAAAAAAGTACGCATTGTGTACAGTGATATACAATAAAACACACATATCACGGCGCAAATATGCAAAAAAGTATTTGAGGCGAACACAAATTCCAGAATACCTTGTATTCCTATTAATTACGATAAATTACCACGACAATGCTTTTCCTTATATAATTGTATCCACGCTTGTTGTAATTCTACAACATAACATAGCTAGTTCATATATGAACCTAGCCTATAGGCTAATTTTTCAATAGCAATCACTACAATCGAAAGTCTTCATTCGAAGCTATGGTTCAATCTCCAAAAAGCCATTTATTTATGTGAGAAAATAAGCTTTTTTCCACCGTAGTCTTTTTGAAACTCTTACACATTTCCCAGCGAATTTTTCTTTTCGTATCAAAAAAGTGTACATTGTCTCCAGTAAAGTGAAATGCAACGCAAAAATCATAGCGCAAATAAGAAAAAAAATAATGGGAACAGAAAAGAAAATTCTAGAAGCAACCTGTCAAGTAAATATAGACTGTGTTAATAATTAGGATAAACTACCGAAACAATATACTTTTCGTGATATAACTATGTCCAGACTTGTTTTAATTAACTGACAATCAAGAAGAGCAATTTTGAAGGCTAATTGTCAATATCATTCTCTAATTACAATCCAAAGGCTTTAATCAAAACTACGGCGCAATTTACAAAACTCCATTACCTAGGTTAATCAAGAAGCTGCTTTCCAATGCAGTATTTTTTAAAATCTTAAACATTTCCCAGCAAATCTTCCTTTTCCTATCAAAAAAGTACGCATTGTGTACAGTGATATACAATAAAACACACATATCACGGCGCAAATATGCAAAAAAGTATTTTAGGCCGAACACAAAATTCCAAAATACCCTTGTCAATCTCCAAAAAGCTACTTATGTGAAAAAATATGCTGTTTTCCACCGTAATTTTCCAAGATGAGTAATTTTGAAGGCTAATTGTCAATATCATTCCCTAGTTATAATCGAAAGGCTTTAATCAAAAATACGGCGCAATCTACAAAACGCCATTACCTAGGTTAATCAAGAAGCTGCTTTCCAATGCAGTATTTTTTAAAATCTTAAACATTTCCCAACAAATCTTTCTTTTCCTATCAAAAAAGTACGCATTGTGTACAGTGATATACAATAAAACACACATATCACGGCGCAAATATGCAAAAATATTTGAGGCCGAACACAAAATTCCAGAATACCTTTGTATTCCTATTAATTACGATAAATTACCACGACAATGCTTTTCCTTATATAATTGTATCCACGCTTGTTGTAATTCTACAACAATAACATAGTTCATATATGAACCTTGCCTATAGGCTAATTTTTCAATAGCAATCACTACAATGGAATGTCTTCATTCGAAGCTATGGTTCAATCTCCAAAAAGCCAATTATTTATGTGAGAAAATAAGCTTTTTTCCACCGTAGTCTTTTTGAAACTCTTACACATTTTCCAGCGAATTTTTCTTTTCGTATCAAAAAAGTGTACATTGTCTCCAGTAAAGTGAAATGCAACGAAAAATCATAGCGCAAATAAGAAAAAAAATAATGGGAACAGAAAAGAAAATTCCAGAAGCAACCTGTCAAGTAAATATAGACTGTCTTAATATTAGGATAAACTACCGAAACAATATACTTTTCGTGATATAACTATGTCCAGACTTGTTTTAATTAACTGACAATCAAGAAGAGCAATTTTGAAGGCTAATTGTCAATATCATACTCTAAATACAATCCAAAGGCTTTAATCAAAACTACGGCGCAATTTACAAAACTCCATTATCTAGGTTAATCAAGAAGCTGCTTTCCAATGAAGTATTTTTTAAAATCTTAAACATTTCCCAGCAAATCTTTCTTTTCCTATCAAAAAAGTACGCATTGTGTACAGTGATATACAATAAAACACACATATCACGGCGCAAATATGCAAAAAATATTTGGGCCGAACACAAAATTCCAGAATACCTTTGTATTCCTATTAATTACGATAAATTACCACGACAATGCTTTTCCTTATATAATTGTATCCACGCTTGTTGTAATTCTACAACATAACATGGCTAGTTCATATATGAACCTAGCCTATAGGCTAATTTTTCAAAAGCAATCACTACAATCGAAAGTCTTCATTCGAAGCTATGGTTCAATCTCCAAAAAGCCAATTATTTATGTGAGAAAATAAGCTTTTTTCCACCGTAGTCTTTTTGAAACTCTTACACATTTCCCAGCGAATTTTTCTTTTCGTATCAAAAAAATGTACATTGTCTCCAGTAAAGTGAAATGCAACGCAAAAATCATAGCGCAAATAAGAAAAAAAATAATGGGAACAGAAAAGAAAATTCCAGAAGCAACCTGTCAAGTAAATATAGACTGTGTTAATAATTAGGATAAACTACCGAAACAATATACTTTTCGTGATATAACTAAGTCCAGACTTGTTTTAATTAACTGACAATCAAGAAGAGCAATTTTGAAGGCTAATTGTCAATATCATTCTCTAATTACAATCCAAAGGCTTTAATCAAAACTACGGCGCAATTTACAAAACTCCATTACCTAGGTTAATCAAGAAGCTGCTTTCCAATGCAGTATTTTTTAAAATCTTAAACATTTCCCAGCAAATCTTCCTTTTCCTATCAAAAAAGTACGCATTGTGTACAGTGATATACAATAAACACACATATCACGGCGCAAATATGCAAAAAAGTATTTTAGGCCGAACAAAAATTCCAAAATACCCTTGTCAATCTCCAAAAAGCTACTTATTTATGTGAAAAAATATGCTGTTTTCCACCGTAATTTTCCAAGATGAGTAATTTTGAAGGCTAATTGTCAATATCATTCCCTAGTTATAATCGAAAGGCTTTAATCAAAAATACGGCGCAATCTACAAAACGCCATTACCTAGGTTAATCAAGAAGCTGCTTTCCAATGCAGTATTTTTTAAAATCTTAAACATTTCCCAACAAATCTTTCTTTTCCTATCAAAAAAGTACGCATTGTGTACAGTGATATACAATAAAACACACATATCACGGCGCAAATATGCAAAAAAGTATTTGAGGCCGAACACAAAATTCCAGAATACCTTTGTATTCCTATTAATTACGATAAATTACCACGACAATGCTTTTCCTTATATAATTGTATCCACGCTTGTTGTAATTCTACAACAATAACATGGCTAGTTCATATATGAACCTTGCCTATAGGCTAATTTTTCAATAGCAATCACTACAATGGAATGTCTTCATTCGAAGCTATGGTTCAATCTCCAAAAAGCCAATTATTTATGTGAGAAAATAAGCTTTTTTCCACCGTAGTCTTTTTGAAACTCTTACACATTTCCCAGCGAATTTTTCTTTTCGTATCAAAAAAGTGTACATTGTCTCCAGTAAAGTGAAATGCAACGAAAAATCATAGCGCAAATAAGAAAAAAAATAATGGGAACAGAAAAGAAAATTCCAGAAGCAACCTGTCAAGTAAATATAGACTGTCTTAATATTTAGGATAAACTACCGAAACAATATACTTTTCGTGATATAACTATGTCCAGACTTGTTTTAATTAACTGACAATCAAGAAGAGCAATTTTGAAGGCTAATTGTCAATATCATACTCTAAATACAATCCAAAGGCTTTAATCAAATCTACGGCGCAATTTACAAAACCCATTATCTAGGTTAATCAAGAAGCTGCTTTCCAATGAAGTATTTTTTAAAATCTTAAACATTTCCCAGCAAATCTTTCTTTTCCTATCAAAAAAGTACGCATTGTGTACAGTGATATACAATAAAACACACATATCACGGCGCAAATATGCAAAAAATATTTGGGGCCGAACACAAAATTCCAGAATACCTTTGTATTCCTATTAATTACGATAAATTACCACGACAATGCTTTTCCTTATATAATTGTATCCACGCTTGTTGTAATTCTACAACATAACATGGCTAGTTCATATATGAACCTAGCCTATAGGCTAATTTTTCAATAGCAATCACTACAATCGAAAGTCTTCATTCGAAGCTATGGTTCAATCTCCAAAAAGCCAATTATTTATGTGAGAAAATAAGCTTTTTCCACCGTAGTCTTTTTGAAACTCTTACACATTTCCCAGCGAATTTTTCTTTTCGTATCAAAAAAATGTACATTGTCTCCAGTAAAGTGAAATGCAACGCAAAAATCATAGCGCAAATAAGAAAAAAAAATGGGAACAGAAAAGAAAATTCCAGAAGCAACCTGTCAAGTAAATATAGACTGTGTTAATAATTAGGATAAACTACCGAAACAATATACTTTTCGTGATATAACTAAGTCCAGACTTGTTTTAATTAACTGACAATCAAGAAGAGCAATTTTGAAGGCTAATTGTCAATATCATTTTCTAATTACAATCCAAAGGCTTTAATCAAAACTACGGCGCAATTTACAAAACTCCATTACCTAGGTTAATCAAGAAGCTGCTTTCCAATGCAGTATTTTTTAAAATCTTAAACATTTCCCAGCAAATCTTCCTTTTCCTATCAAACAATGTACGCATTGTGTACAGTGATATACAATAAAACACACATATCACGGCGCAAATATGCAAAAAAGTATTTTAGGCCGAACACAAAATTCCAAAATACCCTTGTCAATCTCCAAAAAGCTACTTATTTATGTGAAAAAATATGCTGTTTTCCACCGTAATTTTCCAAGATGAGTAATTTTGAAGGCTAATTGTCAATATCATTCCCTAGTTATAATCGAAAGGCTTTAATCAAAAATACGGCGCAATCTACAAAACGCCATTACCTAGGTTAATCAAGAAGCTGCTTTCCAATGCAGTATTTTTAAAATCTTAAACATTTCCCAACAAATCTTTCTTTTCCTATCAAAAAAGTACGCATTGTGTACAGTGATATACAATAAAACACACATATCACGGCGCAAATATGCAAAAAAGTATTTGAGGCCGAACACAAAATTCCAGAATACCTTGGTATTCCTATTAATTACGATAAATTACCACGACAATGCTTTTCCTTATATAATTGTATCCACGCTTGTTGTAATTCTACAACAATAACATGGCTAGTTCATATATGAACCTTGCCTATAGGCTAATTTTTCAATAGCAATCACTACAATGGAATGTCTTCATTCGAAGCTATGGTTCAATCTCCAAAAAGCCAATTATTTATGTGAGAAAATAAGCTTTTTTCCACCGTAGTCTTTTTGAAACTCTTACACATTTCCCAGCGAATTTTCTTTTCGTATCAAAAAAGTGTACATTGTCTCCAGTAAAGTGAAATGCAACGCAAAAATCATAGCGCAAATAAGAAAAAAAATAATGGGAACAGAAAAGAAAATTCCAGAAGCAACCTGTCAAGTAAATATAGACTGTGTTAATAATTAGGATAAACTACCGAAACAATATACTTTTCGTGATATAACTAAGTCCAGACTTGTTTTAATTAACTGACAATCAAGAAGAGCAATTTTGAAGGCTAATTGTCAATATCATTCTCTAATTACAATCCAAAGGCTTTAATCAAAACTACGGCGCAATTTACAAAACTCCATTACCTAGGTTAATCAAGAAGCTGCTTTCCAATGCAGTATTTTTTAAAATCTTAAACATTTCCCAGCAAATCTTCCTTTTCCTATCAAAAAAGTACGTATTGAGTACAGTGATATACAATAAAACACACATATCACGGCGCAAATATGCAAAAAAGTATTTTAGGCCGAACACAAAATTCCAAAATACCCTTGTCAATCTCCAAAAAGCTACTTATTTATGTGAAAAAATATGCTGTTTTCCACCGTAATTTTCCAAGATGAGTAATTTTGAAGGCTAATTGTCAATATCATTCCCTAGTTATAATCGAAAGGCTTTAATCAAAAATACGGCGCAATCTACAAAACGCCATTACCTAGGTTAATCAAGAAGCTGCTTTCCAATGCAGTATTTTTTAAAATCTTAAAAATTTCCCAACAAATCTTTCTTTTCCTATCAAAAAAGTACGCATTGTGTACAGTGATATACAATAAAACACACATATCACGGCGCAAATATGCAAAAAAGTATTTGAGGCCGAACACAAAATTCCAGAATACCTTGGTATTCCTATTAATTACGATAAATTACCACGACAATGCTTTTCCTTATATAATTGTATCCACGCTTGTTGTAATTCTACAACAATAACATGGCTAGTTCATATATGAACCTTGCCTATAGGCTAATTTTTCAATAGCAATCACTACAATGGAATGTCTTCATTCGAAGCTATGGTTCAATCTCCAAAAAGCCAATTATTTATGTGAGAAAATAAGCTTTTTTCCACCGTAGTCTTTTTGAAACTCTTACACATTTTCCAGCGAATTTTTCTTTTCGTATCAAAAAAGTGTACATTGTCTCCAGTAAAGTGAAATGCAACGAAAAAATCATAGCGCAAATAAGAAAAAAAAAATGGGAACAGAAAAGAAAATTCCAGAAGCAACCTGTCAAGTAAATATAGACTGTCTTAATATTAGGATAAACTACCGAAACAATATACTTTTCGTGATATAACTATGTCCAGACTTGTTTTAATTAACTGACAATCAAGAAGAGCAATTTTGAAGGCTAATTGTCAATATCATACTCTAAATACAATCCAAAGGCTTTAATCAAAACTACGGCGCAATTTACAAAACTCCATTATCTAGGTTAATCAAGAAGCTGCTTTCCAATGAAGTATTTTTTAAAATCTTAAACATTTCCCAGCAAATCTTTCTTTTCCTATCAAAAAAGTACGCATTTTGTACAGTGATATACAATAAAACACACATATCACGGCGCAAATATGCAAAAAATATTTGGGGCCGAACACAAAATTCCAGAATACCTTTGTATTCCTATTAATTACGATAAATTACCACGACAATGCTTTTCCTTATATAATTGTATCCACGCTTGTTGTAATTCTACAACATAACATGGCTAGTTCATATATGAACCTAGCCTATAGGCTAATTTTTCAATAGCAATCACTACAATCGAAAGTCTTCATTCGAAGCTATGGTTCAATCTCCAAAAAGCCAATTATTTATGTGAGAAAATAAGCTTTTTTCCACCGTAGTCTTTTTGAAACTCTTACACATTTCCCAGCGAATTTTTCTTTTCGTATCAAAAAAATGTACATTGTCTCCAGTAAAGTGAAATGCAACGCAAAAATCATAGCGCAAATAAGAAAAAAAATAATGGGAACAGAAAAGAAAATTCCAGAAGCAACCTGTCAAGTAAATATAGACTGTGTTAATAATTAGGATAAACTACCGAAACAATATACTTTTCGTGATATAACTAAGTCCAGACTTGTTTTAATTAACTGACAATCAAGAAGAGCAATTTTGAAGGCTAATTGTCAATATCATTCTCTAATTACAATCCAAAGGCTTTAATCAAAACTACGGCGCAATTTACAAAACTCCATTACCTAGGTTAATCAAGAAGCTGCTTTCCAATGCAGTATTTTTTAAAATCTTAAACATTTCCCAGCAAATCTTCCTTTTCCTATCAAACAATGTACGCAATGTGTACAGTGATATACAATAAAACACACATATCATGGCGCAAATATGCAAAAAAGTATTTTAGGCCGAACACAAAATTCCAAAATACCCTTGTCAATCTCCAAAAAGCTACTTATTTATGTGAAAAAATATGCTGTTTTCCACCGTAATTTTCCAAGATGAGTAATTTTGAAGGCTAATTGTCAATATCATTCCCTAGTTATAATCGAAAGGCTTTAATCAAAAATACGGCGCAATCTACAAAACGCAATAACCTAGGTTAATCAAGAAGCTGCTTTCCAATGCAGTATTTTTTAAAATCTTAAACATTTCCCAACAAATCTTTCTTTTCCTATCAAAAAAGTACGCATTGTGTACAGTGATATACAATAAAACACACATATCACGGCGCAAATATGCAAAAAAGTATTTGAGGCCGAACACAAAATTCCAGAATACCTTGGTATTCCTATTAATTACGATAAATTACCACGACAATGCTTTTCCTTATATAATTGTATCCACGCTTGTTGTAATTCTACAACAATAACATGGCTAGTTCATATATGAACCTTGCCTATAGGCTAATTTTTCAATAGCAATCACTACAATGGAATGTCTTCATTCGAAGCTATGGTTCAATCTCCAAAAAGCCAATTATTTATGTGAGAAAATAAGCTTTTTTCCACCGTAGTCTTTTTGAAACTCTTACACATTTCCCAGCGAATTTTTCTTTTCGTATCAAAAAAGTGTACATTGTCTCCAGTAAAGTGAAATGCAACGCAAAAATCATAGCGCAAATAAGAAAAAAAATAATGGGAACAGAAAAGAAAATTCCAGAAGCAACCTGTCAAGTAAATATAGACTGTGTTAATAATTAGGATAAACTACCGAAACAATATACTTTTCGTGATATAACTAAGTCCAGACTTGTTTTAATTAACTGACAATCAAGAAGAGCAATTTTGAAGGCTAATTGTCAATATCATTCTCTAATTACAATCCAAAGGCTTTAATCAAAACTACGGCGCAATTTACAAAACTCCATTACCTAGGTTAATCAAGAAGCTGCTTTCCAATGCAGTATTTTTTAAAATCTTAAACATTTCCCAGCAAATCTTCCTTTTCCTATCAAACAATGTACGCATTGTGTACAGTGATATACAATAAAACACACATATCAAGGTGCAAATATGCAAAAAAGTATTTTAGGCCGAACACAAAATTCCAAAATACCCTTGTCAATCTCCAAAAAGCTACTTATTTATGTGAAAAAATATGCTGTTTTCCACCGTAATTTTCCAAGATGAGTAATTTTGAAGGCTAATTGTCAATATCATTCCCTAGTTATAATCGAAAGGCTTTAATCAAAAATACGGCGCAATCTACAAAACGCCATTACCTAGGTTAATCAAGAAGCTGCTTTCCAATGCAGTATTTTTTAAAATCTTAAACATTTCCCAACAAATCTTTCTTTTCCTATCAAAAAAGTACGCATTGTGTACAGTGATATACAATAAAACACACATATCACGGCGCAAATATGCAAAAAAGTATTTGAGGCCGAACACAAAATTCCAGAATACCTTGGTATTCCTATTAATTACGATAAATTACCACGACAATGCTTTTCCTTATATAATTGTATCCACGCTTGTTGTAATTCTACAACAATAACATGGCTAGTTCATATATGAACCTTGCCTATAGGCTAATTTTTCAATAGCAATCACTACAATGGAATGTCTTCATTCGAAGCTATGGTTCAATCTCCAAAAAGCCAATTATTTATGTGAGAAAATAAGCTTTTTCCACCGTAGTCTTTTTGAAACTCTTACACATTTCCCAGCGAATTTTTCTTTTCGTATCAAAAAAGTGTACATTGTCTCCAGTAAAGTGAAATGCAACGCAAAAATCATAGCGCAAATAAGAAAAAAAATAATGGGAACAGAAAAGAAAATTCCAGAAGCAACCTGTCAAGTAAATATAGACTGTGTTAATAATTAGGATAAACTACCGAAACAATATACTTTTCGTGATATAACTAAGTCCAGACTTGTTTTAATTAACTGACAATCAAGAAGAGCAATTTTGAAGGCTAATTGTCAATATCATTCTCTAATTACAATCCAAAGGCTTTAATCAAAACTACGGCGCAATTTACAAAACTCCATTACCTAGGTTAATCAAGAAGCTGCTTTCCAATGCAGTATTTTTTAAAATCTTAAACATTTCCCAGCAAATCTTCCTTTTCCTATCAAAAAAGTACGTATTGAGTACAGTGATATACAATAAAACACACATATCACGGCGCAAATATGCAAAAAAGTATTTTAGGCCGAACACAAAATTCCAAAATACCCTTGTCAATCTCCAAAAAGCTACTTATTTATGTGAAAAAATATGCTGTTTTCCACCGTAATTTTCCAAGATGAGTAATTTTGAAGGCTAATTGTCAATATCATTCCCTAGTTATAATCGAAAGGCTTTAATCAAAAATACGGCGCAATCTACAAAACGCCATTACCTAGGTTAATCAAGAAGCTGCTTTCCAATGCAGTATTTTTTAAAATCTTAAACATTTCCCAACAAATCTTTCTTTTCCTATCAAAAAAGTACGCATTGTGTACAGTGATATACAATAAAACACACATCACGGCGCAAATATGCAAAAAAGTATTTGAGGCCGAACACAAAATTCCAGAATACCTTGGTATTCCTATTAATTACGATAAATTACCACGACAATGCTTTTCCTTATATAATTGTATCCACGCTTGTTGTAATTCTACAACAATAACATGGCTAGTTCATATATGAACCTTGCCTATAGGCTAATTTTTCAATAGCAATCACTACAATGGAATGTCTTCATTCGAAGCTATGGTTCAATCTCCAAAAAGCCAATTATTTATGTGAGAAAATAAGCTTTTTTCCACCGTAGTCTTTTTGAAACTCTTACACATTTTCCAGCGAATTTTTCTTTTCGTATCAAAAAAGTGTACATTGTCTCCAGTAAAGCGAAATGCAACGAAAAAATCATAGCGCAAATAAGAAAAAAAATAATGGGAACAGAAAAGAAAATTCCAGAAGCAACCTGTCAAGTAAATATAGACTGTCTTAATATTTAGGATAAACTACCGAAACAATATACTTTTCGTGATATAACTATGTCCAGACTTGTTTTAATTAACTGACAATCAAGAAGAGCAATTTTGAAGGCTAATTGTCAATATCATACTCTAAATACAATCCAAAGGCTTTAATCAAAACTACGGCGCAATTTACAAAACTCCATTATCTAGGTTAATCAAGAAGCTGCTTTCCAATGAAGTATTTTTTAAAATCTTAAACATTTCCCAGCAAATCTTTCTTTTCCTATCAAAAAAGTACGCATTTTGTACAGTGATATACAATAAAACACACATATCACGGCGCAAATATGCAAAAAATATTTGGGGCCGAACACAAAATTCCAGAATACCTTTGTATTCCTATTAATTACGATAAATTACCACGACAATGCTTTTCCTTATATAATTGTATCCACGCTTGTTGTAATTCTACAACATAACATGGCTAGTTCATATATGAACCTAGCCTATAGGCTAATTTTTCAATAGCAATCACTACAATCGAAAGTCTTCATTCGAAGCTATGGTTCAATCTCCAAAAAGCCAATTATTTATGTGAGAAAATAAGCTTTTTTCCACCGTAGTCTTTTTGAAACTCTTACACATTTCCCAGCGAATTTTTCTTTTCGTATCAAAAAAATGTACATTGTCTCCAGTAAAGTGAAATGCAACGCAAAAATCATAGCGCAAATAAGAAAAAAAATAATGGGAACAGAAAAGAAAATTCCAGAAGCAACCTGTCAAGTAAATATAGACTGTGTTAATAATTAGGATAAACTACCGAAACAATATACTTTTCGTGATATAACTAAGTCCAGACTTGTTTTAATTAACTGACAATCAAGAAGAGCAATTTTGAAGGCTAATTGTCAATATCATCTCTAATTACAATCCAAAGGCTTTAATCAAAACTACGGCGCAATTTACAAAACTCCATTACCTAGGTTAATCAAGAAGCTGCTTTCCAATGCAGTATTTTTTAAAATCTTAAACATTTCCCAGCAAATCTTCCTTTTCCTATCAAAAAAGTACGCATTGTGTACAGTGATATACAATAAACACACATATCACGGCGCAAATATGCAAAAAAGTTTATTTTAGGCCGAACACAAAATTCCAAAATACCCTTGTCAATCTCCAAAAAGCTACTTATTTATGTGAAAAAATATGCTGTTTTCCACCGTAATTTTCCAAGATGAGTAATTTTGAAGGCTAATTGTCAATATCATTCCCTAGTTATAATCGAAAGGCTTTAATCAAAAATACGGCGCAATCTAAAAAACGCCATTACATAGGTTAATCAAGAAGCTGCTTTCCAATGCAGTATTTTTTAAAATCTTAAACATTTCCCAACAAATCTTTCTTTTCCTATCAAAAAAGTACGCATTGTGTACAGTGATATACAATAAAACACACATATCACGGCGCAAATATGCAAAAAAGTATTTGAGGCCGAACACAAAATTCCAGAATACCTTTGTATTCCTATTAATTACGATAAATTACCACGACAATGCTTTTCCTTATATAATTGTATCCCCGCTTGTTGTAATTCTACAACAATAACATGGCTAGTTCATATATGAACCTTGCCTATAGGCTAATTTTTCAATAGCAATCACTACAATGGAATGTCTTCATTCGAAGCTATGGTTCAATCTCCAAAAAGCCAATTATTTATGTGAGAAAATAAGCTTTTTTCCACCGTAGTCTTTTTGAAACTCTTACACATTTCCCAGCGAATTTTTCTTTTCGTATCAAAAAAGTGTACATTGTCTCCAGTAAAGTGAAATGCAACGAAAAAATCATAGCGCAAATAAGAAAAAAAATAATGGGAACAGAAAAGAAAATTCCAGAAGCAACCTGTCAAGTAAATATAGACTGACTTAATATTTAGGATAAATTACCGAAACAATATACTTTTCGTGATATAACTATGTCCAGACTTGTTTTAATTAACTGACAATCAAGAAGAGCAATTTTGAAGGCTAATTGTCAATATCATACTCTAAATACAATCCAAAGGCTTTAATCAAAACTACGGCGCAATTTACAAAACTCCATTATCTAGGTTAATCAAGAAGCTGCTTTCCAATGAAGTATTTTTTAAAATCTTTAAACAATTTCCAGCAAATCTTTCTTTTCCTATCAAAAAAGTACGCATTGTGTACAGTGATATACAATAAAACACACATATCACGGCGCAAATATGCAAAAAATTTTTGAGGCCGAACACAAAATTCCAGAATACCTTTGTATTCCTATTAATTACGATAAATTACGGCGACAATGCTTTTCCTTATATAATTGTATCCACGCTTGTTGTATTTCTACAACAATAACATGGCTAGTTCATATATGAACCTAGCCTATAGGCTAATTTTTCAATAGCAATCACTACAATGGAAAGTCTTCATTAAAAGCTATGGTTCAATCTCCAAAAAGCCAATTATTTATGTGAGAAAATACGCTTTTTTCCACCGTAGTCTTTTTGAAACTCTTTGGGATTCCTCCGTATGCCAAACACATTCTCATCACCATCGCGGAGGGTCTTACCCCAGACCAGGGCGTTGTAAAACACGGGCGTGGAAACGTGTAGTGATGAGCTAAGTGAACAGGGTGAAGAATTGAATTTTTCCAGTTCTTCCAGTTCCACTGTCACCCCTGAAGATATTGAGAGTGAATCTATAAAAGAACATGCTGGATGGGTATTTAAACGAGTAAGGGAAGAGTTTACCAGTGGGCCGGAAAAATACAACATCCCAACATCAAAAACTGATAATACTATGGTAGAAATTGATAAGAAAACTGTGCTTCTATTAATTCAACATTTGGGACATGATGTTTTGAAAAAACCTGGAAAGTTTTTGTTCACAGCAACCCCTGACGTTTTGGATTTTTTTTTATATCTTCACAATGCTGTTGAAAGAATTGTCAAAGATCAACTTGCAATATATGTAGATAAAGATATTTTAAAAAAATGTTTGCATTTATTGAGTGAAGATATACAACTGCGTGAAATGTGGTGCAAGGTTCTAGGTCATGAAGATAATGAAAATTATAAGTCTGCCTCTATGTTGTTGCTGCAGAGAGTTGTTACATATTTTTTGAAGTCCAAACAGCAAATAATACGAGAACAACTTCAACTTAAACTAAGCAAGCAAAGCTCTTCACTACGGCAGTGTTTAAGTAACAAGAAGGAACCACCAAAGGAAAGGCAACCAAAGCAGCTCAGTCAAAGTGATGCATATGTGCAAGCCTTCAGACAGAATCCAACAGATGAATCTCATGTTAAGACATTTTTGACCAATTCCTTCATAATACCATCACAAGCACCTACTGTTCTTCAAAAATTGCATGGTCAGGAGCTCACAAATATCTTACAATCACTAGGATTACCTGGGTTAAATGGAAAAAATAAAAAACAGCAAATTGAAGTATTAGTGAAACATAATGCTGATGGAAAACAATGGGATATTATTTTTCCTGAGAGGGTAAGTCAGTTAATTTGTCAAAAATTGCATACTATTTTCTACTTAATTTATTTCACCTAATGCCAGATGCTTACAGTGTAAGCAGTGTTAAGCAGTGTTGGTATTATCCCTTAATGTTGCCTATACCAAAATGTACCCAGAAGTAGTATTTTACTGCAGTATCTATTGACAGAATATCTTAGTAATTGTAAAGTAAATTAAGTTAAAGTACTGCTACTCAATGAGTTTATGACATTACATTACAAGTATTACAATACAAATGTAATATTTTGTTATCTCCAATGAGTAGCATATACCCTACTTTGTTATTTTAGTTTAAATGACAACCCATATTTATTAATTCAGGGATGATTTGCACCAAAAAGGGTAAAAATATGGTATACTGTACATTTCTCTACTTGGATGCTGTAAAATACTGGTTGCAATTCAATTTTAATTAAGTTCAAACCTCTTATACATTATTGATATATTATTTAGCTAAAAAGAAAGGAAAATAAAACAGAGAGAATGAAAGAAGTTAAAGACAGATGATTCAATTTAGTATTGTATAGATATTGTTAAAGCGTTGGTCACCATCACAGTCATCACTTTGACTGGGTTGGCTCTTTCATTTCAGTTGTAATTGTTTTCAAGTAATTTGCTGTTTCGTTTCGTTGTCTTCATCGCATAAAACTTTTCACTAGAGTTTACATAGTTCAATGTACATGATACATTTGACCTGGAGATGATTAAGTATTATTTTTTCAATATTAGAATTTTATTCTCAAGATTAGACTGATTGAACTGTGATGATTCTTTTCAGTTGTAAGACTTGTAGAAGGGAAAAACTGCAATAGTTTGGAACATCCCTCAGATGTTTGCAAACCACATGGATTATATATTATATTGCATATAATATAGTACATTATATTAATAAATTATCGCAAACAACGACCAGTGAACTGATCTCTAATATCAGGGGGCTGTAAAACACCTCTCTATACTA
This sequence comes from Dendronephthya gigantea, assembly GCF_004324835.1. NCBI lineage: Eukaryota > Metazoa > Cnidaria > Anthozoa > Malacalcyonacea > Nephtheidae > Dendronephthya > Dendronephthya gigantea. The sequence continues at coordinate 23,865 of NW_021163250.1, read as the reverse complement.
TCATGCTACAATGAACAAGAGAAAGCTTCCAAATCAGTAGTTCTAATTGTTCTTAATATTAATAAACCATGGAACAGAATCCCAAATTGTTTCGTTAACTTTGCGTTTTGGTAATTGTTCCGTGTTTTTGAGGAAAGGAAGTGCTTCGGAGACTTCGTAAACATTTGTTTGTTTTTTCATGAGCAATCTTGAGGATCTTATAGTATTTAAGCTATTAATGTTGTAGCCATACGTGTATCCCGTCATATTTCGGGTCCCGCCACACATCTGCCGTTGCGCAGAAAAGTATGACTCGACGTGGTCTTGACTTATTCGTTTTACATTGAGGTACAGACCACTGCCAAATTTCTCCACAAATTCTTTTGTCTGTAGGAATTTCATCAACTCCTTTAATGCCTTGACTGTACCCTAAACAGAAAATTAATTTTAGACTGCTATAAGCCTGTTTCACAAGTGTTAAATTTTTGTCATGAGATCAAACTTTGATTGCCATAATGAACTTACTTGGAGATCAAACTTTGTTTGCCAAGATATATAGTGTTGTGCTTGCTCAGCCTTAGTTTTGTACTTCTTTGACAACCATCTTTCCCAGTCATGGAAGTACTGCACTACATCATCTAGTTCAGACAAGCGGTGGTCTTCAGTTGCCCTTAATGGTGTGGGGTCGTTAAAAATTCTCCAAAATGTTTGACACATCAGTATAAATTTCTGAGTCTCCTCGGTGGCCTTCGCACTCTCCTTTCCATTTCCTTTGCCACTTTTAGCGATAATGTCTGAAGAGCAAGTTTTACACGCATTTTACTGACGCTATCTATAGTGACATGTGCTTTCCGTAGATCAGTTCAGGGCGCTGTAAAGCCCGCCAGTGTTTTACAGCGCCCTGATCAGTTACATAAAGATGTCTCCGCGTCTCTCGTTTGTAAACTGCGTAAACATGATCCCATAATATGTATTTCCCTCTAAGAAACAGGCAACGTGTGAATCGACTGTGTTGTGATTTATGGCCACTGCTGTGTAATTTGTTTCTCAATTTCTTTATCAGATGGGGAGGGTCAGAAAAAAAGAATATTGGCATCCCTGAATATGGGTTGTGGCAGGAGCAATTATCATTGTCTCCAGTGTTGATGACAATGAAAGACCTGTTTGAAGAGGCACCATCGCAGCATGATAGAATGACTTCAAACCCATAGTTATGTAACATGCCAACGCCAAGCCAAAACAATCGGTTAAGTTGCAAAGCGGTTGTGTTCTTGGTCAGGAAGTAGGCACACGGAAAGTCAAACTTGAAAAATGTGCTGCGGTAGAAGAATTGCAGAACGTGACTGGCCAGGTTGTCTACTGACGTTGAAGATCTTTCATCCGAGGTTGCCGTGGTATCATCATCATCTTGTAGATCCGTAAAACCAATCAACTCCCAACTTCTATGGTCAAAGACAAGGCCTGCATTTATCTTCACTTCATCGTAAAATAGCCCACCTAGTCTTGCATGCTTAGGGGCTTCATGCGGTCAAAACTTTCCTTCATGACGCGAAGATTCTCTGTTTTCCATCCTGACTGTGGCGCAGTGAAATTGTTGTATGCCAACAGGGTTCTCCCACTTGGCAATTTTAAACCACCGGAATTTCGCAGATCTTCATAGAGCCCGTGTGACTTAAAATAGATGCTAAGACACCATTTTATTACCATGGGGTGCCATCTCATTTGCCTTGATTCCGTCTTTATTGCCTTTGCTTGGTCTGAAAGAAGTATTTCAAGAAATTCTTCATTCAAATTACCACAGTGTTCCTTCAGATGGTTTTCTAGAAGCTTTAATTTTGCGTAATGTTTTTTGCAGCCGCTCCATTTGCAATAATAACATCGATCTATTGGGGGAACGATACTTGTATCAAGCCGCTCAATGTGACTCTTACAGTGCCGATAAAGCTCTTCTACGTTTTCAAATCTTGTCGAATAACAGCCTTCCCACTGACAAATGGGGTTTTTTAATTTCACTCGGTTCTCATTAAGTCCATTTTCCAATTCAATAAACATCTGTTTCAGATCATCGTTTGAATTTGGACCAACATTCACCATTTTCTCTCTAAACTCTTCTAATCGTTGATTTTGTGTTTTTAGTGTCCTGATTGTTTTCGCTGATTCTCGTGCAATTTCCAAAAGCTCATTTCTAGACTTGTAGTCATACCTTGCTTTCGCCTGGTCAACTTTATCTTTTACCTGTATTTCTTCTATATTTCTTCTTGACTCTAACGTTCTTAGGTAGTGACGGGATGTTTGACAAGCTTTACAATGAGCCGATGCAGAATTCGTTTGTACAAGTATATGGCAATCTGCTGAACGCACTACACCATCATCAACGAGAGCACCATCTGTGCCATCTCTCTTTTTATAAATGCCAGGCTTGTCCTTAATTAAGTTCCTGTAGTCATCTGGTTTACCACAGCCATCACAAAATTTACACCCATCGATTTGTTTAATGAGTGCAGCTAAATCTGAAATCCTATTCAATGTAAGTGGAATGTTTTTGAGTAGTTCAATGTTCGACTTATTTCTTTCATTCTTGTTGGAGTAAAACGCCCATTCTCCTGTTGACAGAATTTGGATCTCTGCTGTTGCATATCCAGGAGACTCTTTGAAACAGTAAATGTGGCCGATTTTTGTCGCGTTATTAAACCATGGGACCCAGCTTGACGTGGAAGGAGGTAAAATCAATGGCTTGACTAGCTTTTGAAACTGGTCGCAAAAATTGGGGGTGTGTGTAATTGGAAGAAACGTGTCAGCAGAACAAATTCTTTTTAGCTGATCACTCGTTCTTACAATGACATCTTCTTGTATTGTTTCCGGACTTTTTAGCATTTTATCAAGATCGTTCCCACAAAAGCATATGAATTCTTCCACCTGCCTACTAAAACAGCTCCATCTCACTCTTCCGTTCTCTTTGCCAACTCTCGAATTCAGCTCATTATTTGATATTCTTGGAAAGAACCTTCGGATTGCAGGAGGTTCAAACGTGACACCACATATTTTAAATACAGCCTCGGCAATATTTTCATATTTCGCTATTAAATGATGCTTGGTAAATGTGGATCCTCTAAATTGCAGTTTCATTAGGGAATAAATAAGCAACTGTTCAGGGAGCAGTGGGGAGCCGGACATAAAATAGTTCTTTAAATCTTCTACTGAACCCGGTGCTTGATCAGTACATTCAACTTGATGACGTGAATCTACACTCAACCCGCCAATTACAGTTGCAGTTGAATGTTCTGCGACGGACATGGGTGAATGGGTTCTGACAGAACTATTACCAGTGGTATCCAATGTTGCTAAACACGGTCGCTTATAAGGGCATTTATTTAAATATTGAACATCAGAATTATCTAAAATAATGAGATAATCTATTAAATCAAGATAAAGAATTAAGTCAACAAGATTAATAACCTCATTAGAATTTGGACGTATTGAAAATGTGACTGTGACTTGTCGGAGATCACAGTTTGGAGAGAACATTCTCGAAGAATTTGATATCGACGTGTTTGGAAAAGAATCATATTATTGCTGTGAAACAGTGTAGTTCAAGGCATCAATTAAATTACTTATGGTATTGTTTGCATTTTTATTGCCTCAAATATGTTGGACTCCAGTTAGATATAGAGTGGTCACTATCCACAATGTTGAGATCACGTGATATCCCAGCAATCATTAATTAGGGCAGTCACACGTGATGTAATGCTTTTATCAGTTTGCTCAGGCAGGGCGCTGTAAAACACAGTGTTTTACAGCGCCCTGGTTTGCTTCAATGGTTTGCTGTCGTTTGCTGTACTCGTTCCGATTATACAGAGTTTATGGCAAAAAACAATACTAAAATTGTTACTGATTTGCCTATACTTACATGTGACATCTGCAAGATTCAAAATGTGAATGCTATACTGCAGTGTTGTGGAACTTTTTATAATATGTCACCTCGGATATCTTCATCCACAAGCGTTTGAAAAGTCGTAGCGCTCGAAAATCTACTTCTGGAACTAACTTAATGGGTTAAGTCAAGTCAGAAAATAGGAAAACAAAGTAATGATGCAGTGGAAAAGGTCAGTAAATAATTTTTAGTTTCGAATATCTCTTGTTTCGAACGTACGTTTTTTTCAGAGCGCTTTAAACAGCGTGTGTTTTACAGCGCCCTGGTTTTTTTTTTATGAAGGCGCTTTGCGTTCTTTGCGTGAGTGTATATTCGGTAATTAAATTTTCACTGAATTTCAGTTTCCAAGGAAAAGTTTGTCACCTAGGGAAAAGGATATAAATCATTTTCCGCGGTTCGGATTTCACGGGCAAACATGGCTGCATCGCCTTCGTCTTTTTCCAGTCAAAACATGACAAAACGAGGCCGAAATAACTAATTTAAACAAAAAAGCCGGTCCCCTTTTAAGGCCTATGTGACAGATAATAACTCTATCTTTGATTGTACAAAATTTTAGGCAACTTTTTCACCTAGGGAAAAGGATATAAATCAAAATATAATTTTCCGCGGTTCGGATTTCACGGGCAAACATGGCTGCATCGCCTTCGTCTTTTTCCAGTCAAAACATGACAAAACGAGGCCGAAATAACTGATTTAAACAAAAATCCGGTCTCCTTTTAAGGCCTATGTGACAGATAATAACTCTATCTTTGATTGTACAAAATTTTAGGCAACTTTTTTCACCTAGGGAAAAGGATATAGGCTAAATCAAAATATAATTTTCCGCGATTCGGATTTCACGGGCAAACATGGCTGCATCGCCTTCGTCTTTTTCCAGTCAAAACATGACAAAACGAGGCCGAAATAACTGATTTAAACAAAAAGCCGGGCTCCTTTTAAAGCCTATGTGACAGATAATAACTCTATCTTTGATTGTACAAAATTTTAGGCAACTTTTTTCACCTAGGGAAAAGGATATAAATCAAAATATAATTTTCCGCGGTTCGGATTTCACGGGCAAACATGGCTGCATCGCCTTCGTCTTTTTCCAGTCAAAACATGACAAAACGAGGCCGAAATAACTGATTTAAACAAAAAAAGCCGGTCTCCTTTTAAAGCCTATGTGACAGATAATAACTCTATCTTTGATTGTACAAAATTTTAGGCAACTTTTTTCACCTAGGGAAAAGGATATAAATCAAAATATAATTTTCCGCGGTTCGGATTTCACGGGCAAACATGGCTGCATCGCCTTCGTCTTTTTCCAGTCAAAACATGACAAAACGAGGCCGAAATAACTGATTTAAACAAAAAGCCGGTCGCCTTTTAAAGCCTAATTAAGTGATATTTATACATCTTTGCTGCTTTGTTACAGCTTTATCATATTTAGAACTATTTTAGGAATGCAATTTGCTGACAGTTTATGTTGCAATGTTTACAGTGACTTTTGTTTTCCTTTTTGCGAACTTTTACGTTTATGCAAAGTGCGTTGGACATGATGGCAAAAAAAGCCGGTAAAAGCCGATCTTGGCATATATTGCATCGTAAAGCTGAATAAATTTGCAACCATTTAATGTCATTAAATTCACCTAAGGCTACCTAGTGTTCACGCAGCATCGATTTTGATTTCTTTACCGTGTGTAAAAAAGTTTGCTGTTAGTCAAACTGAATATGAAATCACTGGCAAACGAAACATATTTTCTCATTAATGGAGAAAGTTCCTTCATCAAGATGTTCTTAAATTGCACAAGGGAGTATTTTTTTTGAAAATTAGTATGCCAATTTCAAATAGAAGTAAATCTTACCTCTCTCATCACCCTGTTTCTCAATGTTAAATAAACTTCTTTTTGCCGCCATGATTTCGCTTAACTTCTTGCTTTTCTTGTTAAACGCGCGCTAGATCCAGTCCTCGAGTGCATCACACATAGATCAGGTCATAATGAGCGCGTTTCCACGCCCGTGTTTTACAGCGCCCTGCCCAGACTGTATTGAACAAGAACCCGTCATCGTTGGGAAAACGTAGAATTTCAGGAACTTTAACTTGCCCTAAATCGCCTTGGCGATCACCGCTGAAGAAAGCCGTCTTAAAATAGGCTTGGTCCCTCGCAATCTGAAAACGAGAAATAGCATCACTTGCATCTGTCAGTTGTCTGTCTAAATGAAAACACAACTGCGTTAATTTGTCAACAAAAAAGGGTGTGGCTTGTTTGGGAGTGACTCTCGCCTGGAGTTGTTCCGCCGTTACTAGTCGAAGATAATCCTTTAAGGCTTTATCCGCCGCCGGGTTACCTAGACCCAAACGTTTGTCCCACTCTCCGTCCCGGCCAAGGGAGTGGAAGATGGCGCGAAGTTTTCCAATATATGAATCCACGGTTTTGTATGACAGGCGCAGGGGATATTTACAGGCTTGCTTACCCTTCTGGCCCAGATATGGACAACCCTGACCATGAACTTGCGTTTTACCGTTAGCATCCTTGTAGATAAGGAACCGACATATGTCCCGTGGAGTAACTGTTGCTAATGTCACTTGTCCTGATAAGGCGGCGAGAAAAGTTTCTAATTCTGTTCGCAATGATTCCTTTTGTTTACAATAGCTGGTAGCCTGGTCATAGTGCAAAAGTTGGTGGAGCCGTTGATCGATGCTAATGAGGTCAATGTTGGCAGGTATTATGGTTATTGGTCTTTTAACCTTCCTCCTGTCACCACATCGTTGGCAAAAACGAAAATCGTGGTCATTAGCATGATTACACGTCGGGCAGCGAACAGATGGTATAAACAGTTTTGCGATTATGGGAAGGTCCTAAGACAAACAAAACACATAGTTTAGAACATAATTTACTATGATTTTTTTTTTTTTTTTTTTTCATAGGTTATTTTAATGACAACAACCAAACGACAAGAGAATCCCACATGTTCAAAGCTCTAGTTCCGCTCAAACAACTAATTGCTATAATTGTATAGTTCATTTTTAAATGTCATATATGGCAAAAACTGTTACGACAATGTCATATCTTCTTTCACACTGAGAATTAATTAGCGGAGTAAGCAATTACATTACATTTCACGTTATAATTAGGGGAAAGTCAGAGAAAATGCCCACAAGTCGCCCGGAAGATTTAAATATGGCTGCCATCCCTTTCTTGAAGGTAAAAGCAGGGCATCCGACGCACCAGATGATGCTACTTTGTATTTTGCCGTCGAAAAATGACTCAACACCGGCCACCAATATTTCCGCGGATATACATCCAAGATGAGAACGGTACACGATTGGCGCTGTTGTTTAAGGAATTTCACCAGGGGACTTACCAGCACAAGAGGTGGGAAGACGTAAGGGCGACGCATTAATTCGACAAACTGCGACAAGTCTTGCGCAAATAAGTTCACCCCCATAGAGTTGGGGGACGGGTGCGGAGTAAAATGAGGCAGGGGATGTCCTACTTTATCCGTCATGACGTTGGAGTCCAGGGCCATCAAATCGAAGGTATGGCTCTCTGGTCCTCCAAATTCCCGTTGAACGTCGCGCCACAGTCGTGGTGTCAGCTTACAATCTAAGGGGGATAATCTGCGCGAGGGGTCATCTCCTGGATTGTCTTTGGATGAAACATATACCATTTGGAGCATGATATTCAGCCGGATGGTAGAAAAGAATAACTGCTTTAACACCCGGTTAAGAGTGGGGCTTTTACAGCCTTGATTGTACCATACGTTCTTCACAACTTGGTTATCAATTTGGAGATCCACTCTAGCATCACGAACGTAATCTTGAAAAGCATTGAGCACCTTATCGACTGCCAAAGCTTCTTTGGTTGCAATATCGAAAGCCATCTCATCCTGAGTCCAGTAATCAGAGGTTTGTTGTTGGATAGGGTATACAATTGTGACACCCCATCCCGACTGGGAAGCATCTGTTGCAAGGCGTACTGAGACATGTCGCTCCTCGCGCCAGGGAAGAGGATCATCCCAATCTTTGAGGAATAACCAGTGAGCAATCTCCTCCCTTAACGCACCCCGTACCGGGACTGGCTTTAAAATGCGTAAACCTTTCGAAATTGCCAGATTTATCTCGCGCGTAAACAGCGAGCGGCAGGAACTGCTATGGAAAAGGAGACACACTTTCCGACAATGCGTTGAAGAGTCTTGACCGAGACAGTGTGCGAGACAAGGGTCGTGTGTATGAGAAGCAAAAATTTCGTCTTTTTGCTCAGGAGAAGACGGAATACCTCATGAGCAGAATCCGCTCGAAATCCAAGGTAAGGTACTTCTTTTTGCGGTATCAAAATGGATTTACTTAATGCCAGAAAATATCCCAGGCGCACCAGGTAGAAAGCCACAAGAAATATCGCTGATTCTGCCGCTGCGAAGTTACGCTCGTCGACAGTTTTCAAGTTGGCATAGTCTCCTTGCATTAACGACACTTGTAACTGGCCATTATGACGGTCATCAATATAAAGTAAACACGGAATACCAAGGGAACGAAAAAAATTAGAAGCGAGAAGGCCAGTTGTATGGGAAACGTACGGTGAAATTTTACACCCAAATGGTAACGTGTCATAAGTGAAATACCAACCGGCCCATTGAAAACCAAAAAAGGTACGGCTTTCCTGGGACAAAACACAAAAGGAGGTGGTCGTATCCCGACTTATCGTCGAGAACAGTTTGATAGGAATCTTTAAATACGTAACGTGGCAAATCACTCAATTTATCCAGAGAAAATGGTTTGTCCTGCATCCACAGATTAAGGAAACGTGCGTCATGGCAGAGACGCGGTTTGCTCGATTCGACAGTGAGAGGAAGCACTAGATGTGGTGGTTGGACCTCGCCGACCCGTCCAACTAAGAAGATTGCCCCATTTCTCAATCGTTCCAGTAGTTTTTGATGAATAAAGTGCACAAAGGGTTTGCAACAAACGTTATTTTTAAACACACGCGGTGGAGGGCGAATCGAGTCGAAATGCTCCCCCTTAAAATTTCCCTTAAAGTGTCTAAAATAAGGGAAAACAGATACTTTTTCTTTAATCCATAAGAGTACCTCCCGCTGTATTGATGATGGAGTATTACCCGCCATTTCGTGCCAAAATTCTAGATGTCGATGTAGTTCACCAGACTGGAAGTACGCTGGATCACGGAACGTTAGTTTCCGGACATTCCCAATTGTATGTCCCTGTTGGACTAAGTGGACTGTATGCAAGAGTTGCGTATTTGGCGCCCCCTCTCCACTGACAAGAACGGGCTCCCCGCTGACATCCACCTATCGTTTCGCAGATTGTGGAGTAATGTCAGTGAGTAGTTCATCAAAAGTATCAGATTTTTCCCATACCCAAAATTCAGCCTAAAACGTAAGGGATAATACTATATCTTCGGAAAGGAACCCACTCGTCAGCAGAGGGGGACAGCCTTGACCCAGCGTGGTGACTAGGAGGGTTATTGAGAAACCCCGTTTTCAAAGCCATCGCCTCTGAGACGGTTGGAACAAACCAGTAAAGGAAAAAGAAAACACAACAGATTTAAATTTGACAAGAAATATAATTGTACAAGATAGGTATCACTATACATGTAGTACATTTTTTTTTTTAATTTGTTTTTAATATATAGTGAACGTGCAAACACACCGAAAACAAGGCAGGGGTTACTAGATTACTGAAGATTACTCAAGATTTACTAGTATCCTGCCTGTTTGGAGGGAATAGGGCCGTTGCCGACGGTTTTGACTTCCGCATTGGACAATTAGCAATTATGTGACCGAGTCGGCGACAATGAAAACACCTGACCTGTGGCGTCAGAGGTCTCACGCTTGGCGTGGTTATAAACGATTGCCGTTGTACTGGATATGGGGCTGGGCGCGTTTTCCGCTACGATTTCTCCACTCTTGCCACGGTATCAAAAACCTTTTGATGGTCTTTATCGCCCAGCAACTGTAAGACTAATGACTGAAAAAGTTCGGTAGGTAAATCAAGTTTACTGCGTGCGGTCTGGTATGCCAACCGGTAGTAGTCGCGTTTCTCATGCTAACCATCCCGGGCAGTATTTTGCAGCGCTTCAAGCATATCAAGCGCCTCATACTTCTTGAACTCCGGGAGTGGATGCGAGGCGTAATCCAAAACTTTTCTCAGCATGATCTCTACCGAAGGACGGGATAGCTGAATCACAGTTTGGCGAAGCTTTTCTAACTCATCTTTCATTTTCTATAGGAGGAGATAAAATACATTAACCACATTGCTCCCATTTCGATTGCGAGTGCTCCAGGCACTAGCAAATATAAATGCACCCTGGGTATAAAATCCTGAAATCTCAATACTGCCCTGTATATACGAACCCATGCAATAACTATTTTGTTCATCATGAGTCGCACATGAGACTGCATACTCCCACGTCTCATTAATATTAGACTTTGAAACTTCGATCTTTCATGTTTCATTAATAACCAATTTGGGACATACGTTAGACCTGTGAAACTTCATGCTTTCATGTTTCATTAATGACCACTCTGGGGCATATATTGGACCTGTGAGACTTCATGCTTTTACGTTTCATTGTTGACCACTCTGGAGCATACGTTAGACATGTGGAACTTCATGCTTTCACGTTTCATTAATGACCACTCTGAGGCATACGTTAGACCTGTGAAACTTCATGCTTTCACGTTTCATTAATGACCACTCTGGAGCATATGTTAGACATGTGAAACTTCATGCTTTCACGTTTCATTAATGATGACTCTGGGCATATGTTAGACATGTGAAACTTCATGCTTTCACGTTTCATTAATGACCTTTCTGGGGCATATGTTAGACCTGTGAAACTTCATGCTTTCACGTTTCATTAATGACCACTCTGGGGCATATGTTAGACATGTGAAACTTCATGCTTTCACGTTTCATTAATGACCACTCTGGGGCATATAGACCTGTGAAACTTCATGCTTTACGTTTCATTAATGACTCTGGGCATATGTTAGACATGTGAAACTTCATGCTTTCACGTTTCATTAATGACCTTTCTGGGGCATATGTTAGACCTGTGAAACTTCATGCTTTCACGTTTCATTAATGACGACTCTGGAGCATATGTTAGACCTGTGAAACTTCATGCTTTCACGTTTCATTAATGACGACTCTGGAGCATATGTTAGACCTGTGAAACTTCATGCTTTTACGTTTCATTAATGGCCACTCTGGAGCATATGTTAAACCAGTGAAACTTCATGCTTTCACGTTTCATTAATGACCACTCTTGGGCACATGTTAGACCTGTGAAACTTCATGCTTTCACGTTTCATGACTAATCAATGGTTTTCATAACCCTTTATTGGGAAACTGCATGCTTTCCGCCACGTTAATGATCAATTCTAAACTGTGAAACGGCATACTTTCACGCTTCATTACCCACCACGCTGGGGTATATTTTAAACATGTGAAACTGCATGCTTTCATATTGGCTTAATGCCCAAAAAGGGTGTCGTTATCCTACCCTAAACCGTGAAACTTCATGCTTTGACGTCGCCGTAATGAGCAGTAAGAATACGAAATAAGAAAGAAAAATACCTCCAGTTCGCCTTGGGGTTGCTGTATAGCAGGTTGGTCCACGGGCTGTACCTGCTGAACATTCTGAGGTATTTCGGCTAGACCTGGCATAGCGCCATCTTCGTGTCCACCGCCATCTGCATTTGGATATTGAATCTCTGGCCTATCTTCTGCCATAATTCTCGTGGACGTGCGAAGGCTTCGAGGCAAGGGTTGCGTCTACCGGCTTGTACGCCAACCGTGCAACTGAGCAAGAAGACGGTCTTTGTAATGCGAAGCCCTTTTATATTCTTTGGTGCATGTACTCCTCCCCTTTAAGACACTTATACTTGCAAATTCTGGGTTATTAAGCCTTATTTCCGCTTTGCATATCATTATGAGTGTTGTGAATAGTGGATGCATCCATAGGTTCACAGGACCGACCTGGACATCTTGAGCAACGTTTGCACCATCTGGCATTGTAATCTTTGCTTTAACGTGTAGGTAACTGTTTGCTAAATCGATATAAACTCCGGAGTTTGCTGCGCAAAGGAATTCAATTGTGTCAGAGGCTGTTATGCTTGTGACAGGATCAATATCCTCCCAAAATCCTTTTTCCATTTCTACTTGCGCCGGTGGTACAGAAAATAATTCAAGTTCAGATTTGGAACACATACACGAATCTTTATGAATTGTTTCAACGATTTGAGCCATGCCACTTTGGTTTATAGTTATCAAGAGATGTTTTCTGCTTCTTGGCTCGAGAAGAAATGATAGGTTTATCTTGTGCTGATCTTTTTAAACCTTTCTTCTGTCCACTGCCAGTCATCAATTCCTTTACAGCTTTATCGGCGACATCAGTGACAGCTTGTTTCCCACGGGCTTTTATTGACTTCGAAATATTCTTTCCTTGAAGTACATCCTGACCTACTTCTGTCGCTGCTTGTAGTGCCCTTTTACCCGCCGCTTTTGCTCCTTGCTTAAAAAGCGGAATAGCAAACCACGCAATGCTCTTAAAAATTCCACCAATACCATAACCCCTCTGCATGCGTGCACCACGAGATCCCGCAATATTACCACCTCGTTGATTATTTAAATAATGTTCTTTTAGTAGTTTTTGATCAACAACTAGTCTTCCACGCATCTTCAAATAAAGTACTGTGATCGCTTTTTTCTAAAGTGAAGTGTCACGATCGACTTTCCAAACTCAAATGAGACATTTTCGTTGCGGTCGTTCTTTATATTGACTTCAATCGTTTCGAAAGAGTTCACTTTCACAGGAACGTATTGTAAATTCCGAAAACTGGCGTGAACGGTCTTTCCATAATCGCCTTCGATATTTACAATTCTTAAAAGTGGAACTTTAACATCGCCTACAAACTGCGCATCTACAATGTCCGTATAGATATATACATTGAAGAAAATCCGGCATTTATATCAGCTACAAAAGGGCTTGTCGTTTTCTTTTTGATCACGATGTCTTCGCCAAACCCTAACGTCGCAGCTATGTCACCAGTCATCCACACCCAAGCGCCGTGTTTAACATCAACGCTTACTTTGCGAGTGTTACGATTATAAGTGAATTTTATTTTTGTTTGCCTTCCTTAGTCATGGATGCATTCATCGCTTTAACAAGGTCTGCGACAGTTGCAAAATGGGTGTCTTTTAACAAACCAGTTTCATGCTTGTCCACATGATAAATAAATGACTGTTGCACTCCCTGTCTTAGTGTACTCCATGTGTGTGGGTAATGAAGTCCGACCAGCGCGACCTCCCACTGCCCGGGTAGAACGATCATTTCAGCTAATTTTACCCGAAAATTTGCAATGGTATTATTTGGAAAATACTTCATAGAACTATTACTCGGCAAGGTGAGATAAAACTGTGTTGTCATGATGAACACTTAGACACAAATGATGTTGAGTTCAATGATAATTTATTTATATATCTTTTACACTTTCTGCTGCCACCCATGAATTAAACTTCTCTGGGTATCCTAACCATTTTACATAATATTCTTTACGTTTATTACGTATGCGTGATCTAAGTATTTGTTCCACTCTATAAAAATCACTGTCTGACTGTTGACTTTCTGCAATTCTTGTTCGTAGAATGTTCCGTGTAACTCATCGTTATCGTAGTCAGCAATTCTGTAGACAGGCGGTCGTCGAGGTATACGTTTCGTTACGGTAAATACTTCTTCAGTCCAATTTGGTAGGTAGCCTTTCTTGATTGTTCTTCTTGCCTTGCTGATCCGAACCTGATCGCCAACATCAAACTTAAAACGAATGGGTTTTTCCACATTTTCCCCTTAAGTGTACGATTGAATCTCTCTACGATTGATGCTTTCGTTTCATTCTGCGTTGTAAAGAAGCGAATACCTTGTTTTTTTAAAAATGCTTGAAATTTCCGGTTTGTAAACTCCGTTCCTTTATCTGAGTGAAACGTTTCGGGTTTGCGATGCTATTTAAGAATTTTCGCAAACGCACTGACCAAATTTTCACCCGTCTTTGTTTTTATCGGTTCAACCCACGAATACTTGCTAAGTACATCTATCACGGTTAAAATGTACTTGTAGTTATTATTGTACTTTGCTAATGAGTCCATAATAACTAAATCTGCCTCCCACTCTTTGTCCATAGCTGCTACTATAACACGATTACGCTTGAAACGAAATCGAACTGGCTTGTGAAGAGTGTACGTATCTTGAGTTCTCAACCATGCTCGTATTTTATTCCGTGATATTTGATACTTGCCATCGTCTCTAACAGCACGATAAAGGGCGTCTACGCCACCAAAACTTGCTGGACTTTCTGGGCTGTAATACAGGTTGCTCAGATATTTTTCGGCCATCAACGTTAGAGGCCTTAATTACAATACTGCCCCCGCAACAGGCGGAAATGCAACGTATTTTGCGAAAGAAATTTCTGATTGAGATTTCAGGGAGCGCTTTACCACAGCAAGTCATCCTCTCGCCACAAAGGTTTCAGCGAAGTGAATGTCCTGAGGTTTACAAACTGATATATAAAGCTAATAACGTACATGAAAATGTTAAAACAATCGCCCATTTTTTGCTTGGTTGTGCTTTTGGGACGCTTATATTCCGGAAAGACGGAATACAATACCTAACATTGCGCCGTATACATTTCTCGCTTTTGCAGTTTAAGTATATGCAAGCTAAATAGGCACAAAGTCGACCAAAGTTTGAAACATTTATTTCTTTGTACAGCTGTTTGTAATCACGACCATCACTTTGCAATATATCCCCATGCATGGTTTAAAAGCATGGTGTTTACATGAAACTTTAAAGTTTCTTTATCGATTTGAACATGATTTTGCTGCAGCTCGTCAACAATCACGTCGAAACCATTCATTGTGCACGACCAAGATCGAAATGAATACAGACAAGCAAGCAGCGTGATATTTACGCAATGCATTTATTGAACTTAAAAATTGTACAGACGGTTGCGAAATTAAGGAAAAACGTTTATCTATATACACACATAGTTTCACTCTTCACTATGCATTATATTATGCAATCTATTAAATGTTATGTTCAGGATTACTTAATAACAGTCTGTTTGTGCCTTCGTTGTCATCGGCAATTCCCCCATGTATTCAGCGTATGCGTCGTGAGGATTTTCCCGTGCGCTGGAGAAGGTAAGGCCTGTTTCGGATACCATATACGTGTACAGGGCTGGATTACTTTGCAATAGGCCAACTCTCTGAATGTGAGGAAAGTGATCTTGGTTAAAAGGATTCTCTGGTACGATTTTCCATTCAAAAAAGCCACAAGATTTTTCTCGGTCGTTTGGGCAGCAGAAGAACAGACGTCCTTGATTTTCTCCCTCCTTTTTAACTTTTCGCACACAGCAGTTTAACCCGTGCTGACACTTCGGTTTCGGGAGCTCTAATCTGTCACCCCATTGCCAAAAGTTACAGGGATTTTTACGATCGCAGCAAACAAAGAACGGCCTCCCAAAGTTACGTTTCCTTAGATCCTTCACAACTTTCATCTTGGTCGGTCTTTGGTGTGTGTCACACAGCGGATGAATCGCGCCATTCGCCCTCCACATCATCATAGCCGTATCAAATAGCAAACGATCTTGTTCAGGGCAAAATAATTCACAACATTTAGGGTTGTTCTTGTTACAAACCCAAAACTTTCCTTTCTTGGTAGAGATTGCGGTCGCAGGCACTCCATGTAAGCACTCCACTGCTGTGTTTTCTCGGGCAATTTTTGTTCGATGTGCGATATTTATGTGTAAGCTACTCTTTGTTTGGAGAGGAACATGTTCAGGTTCGTCCTGTCATTAAAACCTATTACCAGTAAGGTATGCATAAACGCGTTTGAACAAAGTCATCAACTGACAATGTGTGTAAACAAATACTTGTGCGCACATCATCATGCGTGGGAGTAGCGCACACCGTAGCGCTCACAAATTACCTTTTGTAAACAATATGTTTGATACGAGAAGGATCTCCTCGCAAACCTGAACATTCCGTCCATCAATTTGGAGTGTTTTGGATGCCCGAAAGCGCAAATACTGATAAAAAATCTAGTATGGCTGGAGACCTGCGGGAAGCATTTGGCAGCCGACGCATATCAACATTGTCCTAAAGTTGAAGTAGAAGCGTTCGGGTTATGGCTGGAGAGAGACAAATGTAATCACAAACAAAAATAAAAAACCTGTTCCCTTCAGATTATTTAAGAAATGAACTCTTAAAATGAACGAACAGTCCTAGTAGGATTGAAAGAAACATTCTCATAATATCATGTAATAAAATAAACAGTCCTAATGCTATGGAAAGAGACATACTATGAAAATGTTGACATACTAAATATGTTTTACCTGACAAATAAAATCTTTTCCTCGCAAATCCTTACTGTGTACTTAATTACGGTTTAATAACGTCACACTCTCACCCTGCGTGGAGACCACGCACATCTTCGGGAAAATCCGACAGTTTTCGACGGCCCGCGTGGGGATCACGCGTTGCGTGATTTTTCCGCTATATGGGGGGGGGGGGTTACCTACTCCTATCTAAAAGATATGATATTTTTTCGAGTTGAAAATGCCTTGCATCAGTTAGTCAATATCGTGGAGAGAAATGGAAAATATTATGTTCTGAAAAAATAAATTGCGCTTGAAAGAGCCGACTCTTTTCACTTCTGAAGTTGTAAAACACGTCGTGACGTTGATTAAAGCATGGTTTGCTTCATGCTTGGGTTTTTCTGACATATGATGGTTCCGGTAAAACATTTTGATGCGTTTCAAAGTCCGTATAATCGTCTTTGATATGCTGAAAACAAAAAATGCAGATGCTTTTCGCAAAACTAGAATATTTAGGATGATACAACACCATCAATTAAATGGGACAGCGAACAATGAAACATTATTATCAGGATAAAATGGAGTTTGCATCCAAAATATTTTTGTCCCCTATCTAAGAGATACGATAAAATTCTTTTGATTTGAAAATAACTTGCATCAGATAGTCCATATCGTGGAGAAAAATGGGAAACATTATGTTCTAAAAAAATAAATTGCGCTTGAAAGGCCCGAATCTTTTCTCTTCCGAAGTCGTAAAACACGTCGTGACGTTGATTAAACCATGGTTTGCTTTATGCTTGGGTTTTCTTGACATATGATGGTTCCGGTAAAACATTTTGATGCATTTCAAAGTGTGTATAATTAAAATGGGACGGCCAACAATGAAACATTATTGCCAGGACAAAAAGAAGTTTGCATCTAAATACTTTTTGTCCCCTATCAAGGGGATACGATAATATCTTTTCGATTTGAAAATGCCTTGTATCAGTTAATCCATATAGTGGAGAAAAAAGGAAAAAATAATGTTCTAAAAAAAAAATTGCGCTTGAAAGGCCCGACTCTTTTCTCTTCCGAAGTCCTAAAACACGTCGTGACGTTGATAAAAGCAAGGTTGCTTCATGCTCTGGTTTTCCTGACATATGATGCTTCCGGTAAAACATTTTGACGCGTTTCAAAGTCCGTATAATCGTCTTTGATATGCTGAAAACAAAAGTTACAGATGCTTTTCGCAAAACTAGAATATTTAGGATGATACAACACCATCAATTAAATGGGGCAGGGAACAATGAAACATTATTATCAGGATAAAATGTAGTTTGCATCCAAAATATTTTTGTCCCCTATCTAAGAGATATGATATTTTTTCGATTTGAAAATGCCTTGCATCAGTTAGTTAATATCGGGGAGAGAAATTGAAAATGTTCTGTTCTAAAAAAATAAATTGCGCTTGAAAGACGCCACTCTTTTCTCTTCCAAAGTCGTAAAACACGTCGTGACGTTGATTAAAGCAAGGTTTTCTTCATGCTTGGGTTTTCCTGACAGACGATGGTTCCGGTAAAAAATTTTGATGCGTTTCAAAGTCCGTATAATCGTCTTTGATATGCTGAAAACAAAATTCACAGATGCTTTTCGCAAAACTAGAATATTTTGGATGATACAACACCATCAATGAAATGGGACCGCAAACAATGAAACATTATTATCAGGATAAAATGTAGTTTGCATTCAAAAATATTTTTGTCCTCTATCTAAGAGATATGATATTTTTTCGATTTGAAAATGCCTTGCATCAGTTAGTCAATATCCTGGAGAGAAATTGAAAATATTATGTTTTAAAAAAATAAATTGCGCTTGAAAGACCCGACTCTTTTCTCTTCCGAAGTCGTAAAACACGTCGTGACGTTGATTAAAGCTTGGTTTTCTTCATGCTTGGGTTTTCCTGACATATGATGGTTCCGGTAAAACATTTTGGTGCGTTTCAAAGTCCGTATAATTGTCTTTGATATGCTGAAAACAAAAGTTACAGATGCTTTTCGCAAAACTAGAATATTTAGGATGATACAACATTATCAATTAAATGGGACAGCGAACAATGAAACATTATTATCACGATAATATGGAGCTTCCATCCGAAATATTTTTGTCCCCTATCTAAGAGATATGATATTTTTTCGATTTGAAAATGCCTTGAATAAGTTAGTCAATATCGTGGAGAGAAATGGAAAATATTATGTTCTAAAAAAATAAATTGCGCTTGAAAGACCCGACTCTTTTCTCTTCCGAAGTCGTAAAACACGTCGTGACGTTGATTAAAGCATGGTTTGCTTCATGCTTGGGTTCTCCTGACATATGATGGTTCCGGTACAATATTTTGATATTTCAAAGTCCGTATAATCGTCTTTGATATGCTGAAAACAAAAGTTACAGATGCTTTTCGCAAAACTAGAATATTTAGGATGATACAACACCATCAATTAAATGGGACAGCGAACAATGAAACATTATTATCGGGATAAAATAGAGTTTGCATCCAAAATATTTTTGTCCCCTATCTAAGAGATATGATATTTTTTCGATTTGAAAATGCCTTGCATCAGCTAGTCAATATCGTAAAGAGAAATGGAAAATTTTTTGTTCTAAAAAAAATAAATTGCGCTTAAAAGACCCGACTCTTTTTCTTCCGAAGTCGTAAAACACGTCGTGACGTTGATAAAGCATGGTTTGCTTCATGCTTGGGTTTTCCAGACATATGATGGTTCCGGTAAAAATTTTATGCGTTTCAAAGTCCGTATAATCGTCTTTGATATGCTGAAAACAAAGTTACAGATGCTTTTCGCAAAACTAGAATATTTAGGATGATACAACACCATCAATTAAATGGGACAGCGAACAATGAAACATTATTATCAGGATAAAATGGAGTTTGCATCCAAAATATTTTTGTCCCCTATCTAAGAGATAGATATTTTTTCGATTTGAAAATGCCTTGATCAGCTAGTCAATATCGTAAAGAGAAATGGAAAATTTTTTGTTCTAAAAAAAATAAATTGCGCTTAAAAGACCCGACTCTTTTCTCTTCCGAAGTTGTACAACACGTCGTGACGTTGATTAAAGCATGGTTTGCTTCATGCTTGGGTTCTCCTGACATATGATGGTTCCGGTAAAATTTTGATGCGTTTCAAAGTCCGTATAATCGTCTTTGATGTGCTGAAAACAAAATTACAGATGCTTTTCGCAAAACTAGAATATTTAGGATGATACAACACCATCAATTAAATGGACAGCGAACAATGAAACATTATTATCAGGATAAAATGGAGTTTGCATCCAAAATATTTTTGTCCCCTATCTAAGAGATATAATTTTTTCGATTTTAAAATGCCTTGCATCAGTTAGTCAATATCGTGAGAGAAATGGAAAATATTATGTTCTAAAATAAATTCGCTTGAAAGACCCGACTCTTTTCTCTTCCGAAGTCGTAAAACACGTCGTGACGTTGATTAAAGCATGGTTTGCTTCATGCTTGGGTTTTCCTGACATATGATGGTTCCGGTAAAAATTTTGATGCGTTTCAAAGTCCGTATAATCGTCTTTGATATGCTGAAAAAAATTACAATGCTTTTCGCAAAACTAGAATATTTAGGATGATACAACACCATCAATTAAATGGGACAGCGAACAATGAAACATTATTATCAGGATAAAATGGAGTTTGCATCCAAAATATTTTTGTCCCCTATCTAAGAGATATGATATTTTTTCGATTTGAAAATGCCTTGATCAGTTAGTCAATATCGTGGAGAGAAATGGAAAATATTTGTTCTAAAAAAATAAATTGCGCTTGAAAGACCCGACTCTTTTCTCTTCCGAAGTCGTAAAACACGTCGTGACGTTGATTAAAGCATGGTTTGCTTCATGCTTGGGTTCTCCTGACATATGATGGTTCCGGTAAAATATTTTGATGCGTTTCAAAGTCCGTATAATCGTCTTTGATATGATGAAAACAAAAGTTACAGATGCTTTTCGCAAAACTAGAATATTTAGGATGATACAACACCATCAATTAAATGGGACAGCGAACAATGAAACATTATTATCAGGATAAAATGGAGTTTGCATCCAAAATATGTTTGTCCCCTATCTAAGAGATATGATATTTTTTCGATTTGAAAATGCCTTGCATCAGCTAGTCAATATCGTGGAGAGAATTGGAAAATATTTTGTTCTAAAAAAATAAATTGCGCTTGAAAGACCCGACTCTTTTTTCTTCCGAAGTCGTAAAACACGTCGTGATGTTGAATAAAGCATGGTTTGCTTCATGCTTGGGTTTTCCAGACATATGATGGTTTCAGTAAAAAATTTTAATGCGTTTGAAAGTCCGTATAATCCTCTTTGATATGCTGAAAACAAAGTTACCGATGCTTTTCGCAAAACTAGAATATTTAGGATGATACAACACTATCAATTAAATGGGACAGCGAACAATGAAACATTATTATCAGGATAAAATGGAGTTTGCATCCAAAATATTTTTGTCCCCTATCTAAGAGATAGGATCTTTTTTCGATTTGAAAATGCCTTGAATCAGTTAGTCAATATCGTGGAGAGAAATGGAAAATATTATGTTCTAAAAAAATAAATTGCGCTTGAAAGACCCGACTCTTTTCTCTTCCCAAGTCGTAAAACACGTCGTGACGTTGATTAAAGCATGGTTTGTTTCATGCCTGGGTTTTCCAGACATATGATGGTTCCAGTAAAAAATTTTAATGCGTTTGAAAGTCCGTATAATCCTCTTTGATATGCTGAAAACAAAGTTACCGATGCTTTTCGCAAAACTAGAATATTTAGGATGATACAACACTATCAATTAAATGGGACAGCGAACAATGAAACATTATTATCAGGATAAAATGGAGTTTGCATCCAAAATATTTTTGTCCCCTATCTAAGAGATATGATATTTTTTCGATTTGAAAATGCCTTGAATCAGCTAGTCAATATCGTGGAGAGAAATGGAAAATATTTTGTTCTAAAAAAATAAATTGCGCTTGAAAGACCCGACTCTTTTTTCTTCCGAAGTCGTAAAACACGTCGTGATGTTGAATAAAGCATGGTTTGCTTCATGCTTCGGTTTTCCAGACATATGATGGTTTCAGTAAAAAATTTTAATGCGTTTGAAAGTCCGTATAATCCTCTTTGATATGCTGAAAACAAAGTTACCGATGCTTTTCGCAAAACTAGAATATTTAGGATGATACAACACTATCAATTAAATGGGACAGCGAACAATGAAACATTATTATCAGGATAAAATGGAGTTTGCATCCAAAATATTTTTGTCCCCTATCTAAGAGATAGGATCTTTTTTCGATTTGAAAATGCCTTGAATCAGTTAGTCAATATCGTGGAGAAAAATGGAAAATATTATGTTCTAAAAAAATAAATTGCGCTTGAAAGACCCGACTCTTTTCTCTTCCCAAGTCGTAAAACACGTCGTGACGTTGATTAAAGCATGGTTTGTTTCATGCCTGGGTTTTCCAGACATATGATGGTTCCAGTAAAAAATTTTAATGCGTTTGAAAGTCCGTATAATCCTCTTTGATATGCTGAAAACAAAGTTACCGATGCTTTTCGCAAAACTAGAATATTTAGGATGATACAACACTATCAATTAAATGGGACAGCGAACAATGAAACATTATTATCAGGATAAAATGGAGTTTGCATCCAAAATATTTTTGTCCCCTATCTAACAGATATGATATTTTTTCGATTTGAAAATGCCTTGAGTCAGCTAGTCAATATCGTGGAGAGAAATGGAAAATATTTTGTTCTAAAAAAATAAATTGCGCTTGAAAGACCTGACTCTTTTTTCTTCCGAAGTCGTAAAACACGTCGTGATGTTGAATAAAGCATAGTTTGCTTCATGCTTGGGTTCTCCTGACATATGATGGTTCCGGTACAATATTTTGATGCGTTTCAAAGTCCGTATAATCGTCTTTGATATGCTGAAAATAAAATTTACAGATGCTTTTCGCAAAACTAGAGTATTTAGGATGATACAACACCATCAATTAAATGGGACAGCGAACAATGAAACATTATTATCAGGATAAAATGGAGTTTGCATCCAAAATATTTTTGTCCCCTATCTAACAGATATGATATTTTTTCGATTTGAAAATGCCTTGATCAGCTAGTCAATATCGTGGAGAGAAATGGAAAATATTTGTTCTAAAAAAATAAATTGCGCTTGAAAGACCCGACTCTTTTTCCTTCCGAAGTCGTAAACACGTCGTGATGTTGAATAAAGCATAGTTTGCTTCATGCTTGGGTTCTCCTGACATATGATGGTTCCGGTACAATATTTTGATGCGTTTCAAAGTCCGTATAATCGTCTTTGATATGCTGAAAACAAAATTTACGGATGCTTTTTACAAAACTAGAGTATTTAGGATGATACAACACCATCAATTAAATGAGACAGCGAACAATGAAACATTATTATCAAGAAAAAATGGAGTTTGCATCCAAAATATTTTTGTCCCCTATCTAAGAGACATGATATTTTTTCGATTTGAAAATGCCTTGCATCAGCTAGTCAATATCGTGGAGAGAAATGGAATATATTATGTTCTAAAAAACTAAATTGCGCTTGAAAGACCCGACTCTTTTCTCTTCCGAAGTCGTAAAACACGTCGTGACGTTGATTAAAGCATGGTTTGCTTCATGCTTGGGTTTTCCTGACATATGATGGTTCCGGTAAAACATTTTGATGCGTTTCAAAGTCCGTATAATCGTCTTTGATATGCTGAAAACAAAAGTTACAGATGCTTTTCGCAAAACTAGAATACTTAGGATGATACAGCACCATCAATTAAATGGGACAGCGAACAATGAAACGTTATTATCAGGATAAAATGGAGTTTGCATCCAAAATATTTTTGTCCCCTATCTAAAAGATATGATATTTTTTCGATTTGAAAATGTCTTCCATCAGTTAGTCAATATCGTGAAGAGAATTTGAAAATATTATGTTTTAAAAAAATAAATTGCGCTTGAAAGACCCGACTCTTTTCTCTTCCGAAGTCGTAAAACACGTCGTGACGTTGATTAAAGCATGGTTTTCTTCATGCTTGGGTTTTCCTGACATATGATGGTTCCGGTAAAACATTTTGATGCGTTTCAAAGTCGGTATAATCGTCTCTGATATGCTGAAAACAAAAGTTACAGATTCTTTTCGCAAAACTAGAATATTTAGGATGATACAACACCATCAATTAAATGGGACAGCGAACAATGAAACATTATTATCAGGATAAAATGGAGTTTGCATCCAAAATATTTTTGTCCCCTATCTAAGAGATATGATATTTTTTCGATTGAAAATGCCTTGAATCAGTTAGCCAATGTCGTGAAAAGAAATGGAAAATATTATGTTCTAAAAAAATAAATTGCGCTTGAAAGACCCGACTCTTTTCTCTTCCGAAGTCGTAAAACACGTCGTGACGTTGATTAAAGCATGGTTTGCTTCATGCTTGGGTTCTCCTGACATATGATGGTTCCGGTAAAACATTTTGATG